>NC_056751.1:91359749-91477249 GCF_019279795.1 Protopterus annectens | reverse complement strand
GTGTAGGAAGTGTAGTGCGAACTGTGTCCGCAGTTGAGCAAGGCACTCCCAGAACTGTTTAATAGGAATAGTACTAATGTTATTTTTATTTATTTTTTGTATATTTTTTATTTTTTTTTTTTATTTTTTTTTTTTAAAGCATGTTTGCTCGGCGTGGTGCCGGGACATCAGACATCTAAAAATAGAAACTGGATGCAGTTAATTATTTATCTAAAGGTCAAGTTTGAGCATAGCTGAGGGGGTTTGCATGGTGTGGTGCTCAACAGTGCTTAACGGTAGCTCAGAGGTATATGTAAAGGTATATCAAAATTCCACATATCCATGTAGCTAAATGGGTAGAATTATGGCAGTAGGTGCAGGGTTTGAGAACATGGAAGGGTAAGTAAGCATTTATTTTTGAAATACAAATTATGCAAATTATTTTTAAATATTGGCCTGCTGCACTTATCTAAGCTCTGCTAAGACCTGCTAAGCACTGCATAAATGAAATAACGGCTGCTAATGTTTATGCACTGCTTGGCACCACTTGGCTGGTTTGTGCACTGCTAAACATTGCCAAACATTCGAGTTTTCACACTGCTCAGTTCAGTTGCACTGGCTTGCGTGCTGCTAAGCAACATGGCACATTTTTTATGTTGCTCAATGGCATGTAAGGGCAGGAAAACAGGCTATATTAAGCCCAAAAGGTTGGAATACAGCATAATCCTTTGGAGCTCTGTCTCTGAAGGATACCATGGCAGGCAATGGAGAGGGTTCACACTTTCAGCACAGCTTTGGGGCTTTCTGGAATCCAGGGTCATGGCTGGACTCCTTGTCAAAATCCATGATGACTGGCTGATACAGGGAGGTTACCAGGCTCAGAGTACAAGGCAGAGGCCTGGGACTGGCTGGCAAGGGACCTCACCAGTGCAACTGATATCTCCTGCACAGGTGAGTAGTGTTGTCACCACCATAATGACCTGAAAAGATGGAAGGGGGCTCTCTTGGACACTTGGGTCCAGGAATTCTGGGCAGGGAATGTCCAACATGTATGTAAGTACATTTCCCTCTGTTTCATCAATATCTAATATTGAATGAATGCTAAACTGGTATGCATAATGGTGTGCTTCTCTCCCAACAGCTGCAGAGGAGAGGGCTCACATCATTGAGGTGCATGCCTGGTGCTTGTCCAGGTTGCGCAGTGAGTGTGGTGAGTACAGATATATTTTGCTATCTATAGTCAAATAAGAAAGAAAAGTAAAGCATTAACTGTGATTAGGAATTAACAGTAAAGATTGTATTGCAATTAATGTGGACTCACACCTGTATTGCAGGAAGTGCATACTGCCAACTGTAATGCCATAAGCAAGGAATACTAAAGAATTAACCATAATAAAGTCTATGCAATAAAGTTTGTAGTGCAATAACTGTGGACTTGCAGCTGTATTGCAACACCTGCATAATGACAACTATTTTGAAATAAAAACTTGAAACCATAGCAGTAAGTGATTGTAGATATCTCTAGAAAAGACTGTTGTGCACTGACTGCAGAAGTAGGGCTGTTTATGCAAGAAATCAATTACGACAACTGTTCTGCAATGAAAACATGAAACAATATCACTATCTGTGTGAAGGTATATCAAATAAAGTCTGTTGTGCAATAAATTTGACAGCAGGGCTGTTCTGCAAGAAATCAGTTATTACAACTGTTCTTCATTAAAATATAACATTTTATATGTACCTGCATGATGGTATATCTAATAAAGTCTGTCTTGCAATAAGTGAAGGTTCAGAGCTGTTTTGTAAGAAATGAATTATGGCAAGTGGTCTGCAACAAGACATGCACCAACAGCAACAACACCACGGTAAATTGTGTACATCAGGATTTTCTTGTTTTCACCACTGCATGTCAGCTACAAGCATTCAGGCTGTGAGGTATAGTGCTGCATTCAGGTATAACAGTGTAGTAGTTGTAGACAGCAAATAATAACCCATAATCAGATATTGTTTGTTGACTTCACAGATATTTCAACACACTAACAATATATATTCTGTACACCTGCATTCCATGTAGTAATGTTTAGATTACCTATTATCTCTGTCATGCTTGAATTTCATGCATGTGCGTTCAACTGTCACTGCAATCTGGTATAAAACTGTACTACTATTAACAGATCATATTTTGGTGCCAGGTGAGCTCTAGGCAAATATCAGTCAGTCAGCAACCAGCAGTGACTCAGTAGCTCAGTTTTCTAAATGCTCTCTATGAAATACTTTTTGCCACACACAGACCAGGGTTTGAATCCAATGCTATGTAGCACCAACTATTACAGTATCAATGACGTAATGTTAACATATATTCTCTCCACAGGAACTACAGGTAAATGGGTGAGGTAGCCCATATTATGAGTAAATTATTGTTTTGACATGTCACAGACTGTTACAATCATTGCCAGGATTTAAAAATACAGCATAAAATAAAGGAAGTAAGTATAAGTATAATAAAATAAAATAAAATAAATGAAATGTGTAAACTTGGGTATAGCCATATGCCTGTAGTGTCCATTAAAGGTTTCTGCAGTCAATTTATATATTTAATGCAGATATCCTCTGCAGTCACTGCTATTGGGTTCTATCCCCATGCCTGACAAGTAAGGCATGATAGTTGTTTACTCTCTATACTGTACACATACATGTCTCTCAAGTGTCACGCTGTCACAGAATGTAATTAATACTGCATAATCCCTCTGTCACAGATGTATCATTGACATGATTATGTAAATAACAAAGTAACACTAAATCAGTCTACAGTACACCTTGGAAGTTATATAGGTACATTTGATGTGCAAGTGTTCTGTGTAGTTGTGTACCTGCAATTGTTACTGCTTGGCCCATACTGGCCCATGTGGATAGCTTGAGAGGAATGTACATGCTACAGCAGCTACATGGCACTTTTACACATAAAGAAAGGACAGACCTGCAGAGTAGATAGCAGTACTGTTGTCAAAAATAAAGCCTATAATAGTATTAATGGACTGTATTTCTCTCTCGCCCCACCCCTTATCTTCATATATTTATTTTTGTTATTAATTGGTTATAGTTTGCTATTAACATATATTGTTCCATACACTTTATTTTGGGGCATGTGTGCTATTATTGCTATGTATCAAAATGATTGCATTATCCTGTTGAATTACCCATTCTGTTGGCCTTATGCCATAACTGGCATGTTGTTAATATACTGACTGTTCTGTTATTTATTGTTGTGTTTCACATAATATGCATTGAAATGTATTGGGGTTATTTCCAATGTTCTGGCATGCTGTTATTGCTAACAAGGACTTTGTTAATAACTAGCCTATATGTCTTGCTTTATCTGCATAATCATAGCACATCAGTACCCTACTTCAGCCAGCCATGGCACCAGGTCCTAGCACATCTGGGACCCAAGCCAGTGGTGCCCTCTTCACTGGCCCTGCACCACCTTTGGGTGGAACCACCTCAGGGGACAGAGCACATCCCCCCAGAGCAGTGGCAGAGGGGGGTTGTCACCCAGGATCAACTACTGGCCATGGTGCACAGGATTGTTCATAAGAGCTATGAACATTGCCTGAGCTGCATTGAGGGCAGACTAGACAACCTGGTGGGGCTGGCTGGCCCTGGCACTCAGCCTTCAGCACAGCCACCTTCGGGGCAGTGAAGGAGCAGTGTCGACTGCCCATGGGTGGGGATATCAGTCACACTGCTGCTGTCTGGAGGCACATGCTTCTCAAATTTCACAACACCCTCCCCATCCAAGGTGTTTACCCCATCATTTGTCACACACTGCCCCAGCTGTCTTGTCTGTCTGCAATTGCGTCCTCTCCTACCAAACTTACCTCTCCACACATACCTATATCTCTTCCCCAACATTCCACTTGCTCCTTATTAAATAAAAAAGGGCACCTGTCCCACAAAAAAAAATTATACATAGCTCTCCATTTTGCACACGTGTCCACTGGACACAATTTATTTGGTCCAATTGGCTTGTCAACACATTTATGTTGTCCTCACCCCTCTCTCTGGAGTTTGAGTGTCCAAAGTCATCCACAAAATATGTCCCAATGCACAGCTGTTGCTGCACAAGAAATATAAAGTTATGGTTCTTTCCTACACCCTTCATGCACATACCCACCTGCCTTTTACTGTATCCCCCGCTTGCCCCCATTTCACCACTGTCCTATCATCCCCTTTTTCTTCTTTATAATTTTTTAGCTTGGGTTTGAGCAGGGCACTGTGCCACAACACTCAAACCAGGTTAAATAACCTTTAATGTGCCTTAATGATCTTATTGTTGTTAGGTACATGCACAAAATAATCATCCCTGCCACATTTCAAACTCAGGCCCTTGTCAACTAGGGCATACTGCATTAACCCACTAGTCCACACAGATCTTAATTAAAACAGATGTTTTCAGCAATACATGTTGATTGCCACTGACACACTGAAAACAAATCTAAGGTGAAAAATGGGAGTATACCTGGGACTCTGATGTAAAAATACACCAGTAGACAGCCAAATAAATTAGAATGGCAGTATGTGAGGCCTGTGACAGCAGGTAAATGTTCCCTTTTACCTGCAACATATTTAAACACACCTGCTAAGGCATCAATGGCATAGTACATATTTTCATCTGGGACCCTGCTGCAGAACAACTGCCTGTGAAGGCCATGCACATACTGATGGATGTAGACATGTATCACAGCTCTATGTCTGCATATATATATATATATATATATATATATATATATATATATATAGATATATATATCTGGCAAATACACCTGCTACAGCACTGACTCAGTAGCTCAGTCTGTTAAATAGATTGCATACAGTACATTTTGCCACACACAGTCCTGGGTTCAAATCCAGTTTGCTGCACTTCAAGTACATTGTTGTGAAGACAGCAAGTAATGACTGAGTCATGCAATTTTATTCCCCATAGGTTACGGCTACTGAATTACCTGCTACTCAGTTTTGCAAGTCAAAGGCCTGCAGGTAGGGACACTGCACATATTTGTATAGCCTCCCTATATGTCATCTACTACTCTGCTATTGGCACTGTTGCATAACAGATGTACCTTACACACATGGCTTGATTGGACTGTAAAGGGTACCCTCACCCTGCTGCTGCTGTAGCAATAGGGCTGCCACTGCTGCCACAGTTACTTGTACAGCTTGCTGGCCTCCAAAGTGTACAGACTCCTCCCATGTGCCCTAGCCTGCAGCAGCAGCTGCAGCCTGGAGCATACACAGCTATATGTTAAGGTACCTGCTACAGACTGAACATACCTCCCAACCCCCTATAACAGGTGATCCAGACACATACATACATAAAGGGAGGGCAAACGCCCAGACATAAGGACGTGGTTCACAGTTTGCCCCTACAAAGATAGTGATTAAGTGGATTGAATAGCAGCTACTACATTAGCATGCATATTCTGATAGGTATGAAGTGTGACACTCACATGTCTCTCTCCCCTTACTAACTTCAAAGCATATTGTTTGCCAGTGAACTGCCAGAGGACCACACTGTCAAGGGACACTGCCCAAACATATGAGGCAAAACTGTGCACACACTTCATACAGCTCTACAGTGGAAAGTATTTGTGCTTACCCTCTCTGATAATGTAGTCTCCGCAACTCACTAATGCCCAGTCCAAAACTAAAAAAGGGGCCAAGGCCTACATGAAAGCCTTATATATTGCACTGTGGTGCCATGTCATTGGCTAATGATAGTGCAATTCAGCTGTTTTGGATGCAATTAGCAATTCTGAGCCACATATTGGTGGAGGGGCAATTACCTGTTAAAGACCATTACCTACAAAAGGTAAGCAACTGCTTATGGGGAACAGGTCTGTATGTGGTTTACTTACACAGACAGAGTATGTGAAAAGCATTTTCAGAGGAATGCTTCAAGCAAAGGAATACATCACTCCACCAGGTATGTACTAGATTTCCCCATAAAACAGGATGCAGATGGGAGGATGGTGGTATGGGAAATAGGGATTAAGACAGTAGCTTGTATTAGAGCTATGATATTGACATGCCAGTGATACTCTGCTGTCCAACACCTACAGGCATGCCACTCAACTGTCCCTGCTTTGAATCACATCTCTGCTCTGTCCCTGTCAATCCCTCCTACAACGGTCAGCTGTTGTATAAAAATGGTGGCTTACGCGTATGACATAGTGACTCTAAGTAAAGGTGTACACTCCTATAGCATCAAATGATGTACTGTAATTCACCTCCTCTCAGTCTGTCAATGTCACATATAAATAGAACTAACATTGTAAAAGTGTCCCTGAATGTCCCTGACGTGCTCTGGTTTAGTCCCTGTTTCATGGAGATTCATCCCTGTCTGGTTGACAGCTATGCCTAACATACCTCTCAAGCCACTACAGTAAGAAACCAGGACACAGCCATAATTAATGGGGGGACAAAGGCCCAAACTCAGTGACAGAGTATATATATTGTCCATACAAGGTAAGAATGTGAATAGAGTAACAGACATTACTGTTGCGTACATGTTTTCTGAGGGGTCTGATGGGTGACAGCGACTGTGTTTTAATTTTCTGATAGCAACCATCAATGATCTCACAACCATTTGTCAGACATCTACAAGTTTATGCAAAATGGACTACATCTGTGAGGCAAACCTGGTGACATTCTGCACACATTTATATAGTTGAGAGGTGTATGGTGCCTACAGGGAACATATACTATAGAAGGTGTACCTTGCTGTCTTTCATTGTGGCACACTGGTGTTGCTGGACTGTCCCCATATAGTTGTTGTAATAGCACACTGCTATTTGTCCGACAGTGGCCGTATGACATATTAGTGGGGATTTACCCATAGGGGACACACCACAGTACACTGCAGTGATGGGTGTAGAGACATACAACAGAATCTGTCACAGCATACAGGCACATTACTCAGTATTGGTACTATCTTGGTGATAGCCACACATGTTTGTTGCAGACTGTGAGGTATGATGTGTGAGGGAGCAGTGGATAGTGCAGGCCATTATGGGTGTATAGGTTCTGTATATAGTGGACATCCATGTACCTGGTCCTGTAATGTGTTCCCTTCTTGTCTTGCAGGAATGATGTACCGACGGAGATGTCTGCCATTTTCAGCAGCAGAGAATGATGCTACAGTGGATGCCCTCAGACTTCATGATCAAATCCTGCTTTCAAGGGGTCACCACAATCATGAACAGTGGGTAGCATTGTGGGGTGACCTTGTGAGGGCTGTAAATCAGCTTGGCCAACAAGAAAGGACCTACAAGCAAGTCTGACACCAGGCCATGAATATGGTCAATGCCACATGTGAAAGGGTAGCTGCTGTTGGCAGGTATCCTGCTGCCACCAGTGGAGGGCCTGCAACAGAACAACCACTCTCAGCCATGGAGGAATTCCTGGTGAACCTAGGATCAACCAACAGCTCCCAGCCATCCATCATTCCATACATCCTGGAGTTGGGTGCCACCGCGTCCAAATCAGAGGAGTGTCCAGGTAAGCTTACTGTGTTCACCAGTATTATACATTAGCAGTCATTGGGGCAGGCTTTACAGACCAGTATGTGGGTGTCAGGTCTATCTGCATGGGGGGGGTTGGTTTTTACCCACAGCTGTGCATACATACTTAGGATGTTGGCAATATAGCCAGTATCACATTAGCTACTGTACATGTGGATATACACAATATCACATTGTATCATTGCAACATTTGGTGTTGCTGACAAGACCTCTCCCTCACCTTTTCATAGGTACACGAAAAACCCAGGAAAGCGTGAGCAAAACCACGTAGCACAATCAAACCAGAAAATCCCACACAGAAGGCAAAACATGGATCAAATTCAATAAGGCAACAGAATTAAACAATAAAATTTATTAGTAAAAGGTGGGCGCTTTCGCGGTGGTATGCACCGCTTCTTCAGACAACCAAAAAAAAAATAATACATGTTTAAATACAAAATTTCCACAGTCATTAACCAATAGGACATTGTTCCTTATCTAACCCATTCAATCAATTGATGAGATCACATAACTTAAAGAGAAAGAGAACCAATTAAGTCCTAGATACCATTACTTTAGTTTCTTCACTCTTAATACAGGTTTTAATGGAACATTATTATTGAGCCCATACCCTCTATGTAAGCCCCACCGTAGAAACCACTGTAACTCAATACTTTTGGTTTTATTAATAATGTCCCCTAATCTTAAACTAGTTTCCACAACATGTAGAACTTGAAAAAGGAAGGTATGATTGCTATCAAAACCTTTTTGACTTTAGTGCAATAGCCAAACATACAATTCAGGAAGGCAGCAATCATACCTTCCTTTTTCAAGTTCTGCATGTTGTGGAAACTAGTTTAAGATTAGGAGACATTATTAATAAAACCAAGAGTATTTAGTTACAGTGGTTTTAAGTTATGTGATCTCATCAATTAACTGAATGGGTTAGATAAGGAAATATGTCCTATTGGTTAATGATTGTGGAAATTTTATATTTAAGCACGTATTATTTTATTTTTGGTTGTCTGAAGAAGTGGTGTGTACCACCGCGAAAGTGCCCACCTTTTGCTGATAAATTTTATTGTTTTAATTCTGTTGCCTTATTGAATTTGATCCACGTTTTGCCTTCTGTGTGGGATTTTCTGTTTTTATAGGTATGTCAGATGTGGCCGGAGTTCATGGTCCTGTACCTGGTAACTATGATACTGTTGTTTTACAGATCATATATACCTATGAAAGTTAAGGGGTGCCATTTTGCCTTATACACAACTGTTGTGCCTAGCCAGAGTAAAATAGTTGTATATTCCATTTCAGAGCAGTTAACTACAGTGCATAGCCTAGGGAATGACAGGTGTGTATTTCTACAAACATTAACATGTTTGCACTTATAGTTATGAGCAACTATGCAGACTGCTGTATATGAGGCAATTACTTCAAGATGCCCGTTCAAACACAATAGGGAAAAGGTAAATACCTGAGGCAGTGATACTGCAACTAGCATGTCATTCTCAAGACAGGTATACTCCATTTTATGTGTAGTTCTATCATATACACTGTCATATTGAATACTTCACAGGTGTATTGTACTGGCAACATTAACTGGATGTAGGTGACATGCATGTTCTACTGTCCCTGACTTGTCTGTGTATGTTGCTGTAAGTGTGTGTTGTACATGGGATTGCAGATGAGAAAATGTGGGACATGTAATGCAGTTGTGGATCCTCATCTGTATGAGTCTGTGTGGATTACCATACATAATAGTGCAGGTGGTAATATACTGCTTTTGTCCTGCTTCTCACAGGTGAATGGGAGGGGGGTTGGAGTCTGTTCCCCTCACAACCTGATGTCAGTATCTCATCGGACTCTGATGATAATGGTGCCCATAGTAAGGCACAGGTGTGGTTGTTGGTGGCTGAATCTGTCCCAGAGGTTGACATCCCTCTTTTGCCCTCATTGTTCCCACACACAGTCAGTATGCCCACACATACGCAGTCACCAGAGGCCACAGATATTGGACAGTCAGAGGGTGGCAACATAGTACAGACAGTGTGAGAACTATGGCATCAGTGAGTGTAGACACTGGCCATAGCCAGAGATCTGGCAAGGTCCCACACAGGCAGACTGACAGGGGTGCTCGGAGGACTGCTGCCCAAACACCTCCTGTTACAGGTGTCACATTGCAGGTCATCTGCCCCATGCATTGGGCTGTCATGGAGGCACAGGCATGATCTGAATGCAACACCAGATGGATGCTTAGGGTTATGGATGCAGCACAGTCTGACATCCATGACTGCCTCCACCACATTGGTGACACTCTGGAATGTTTCACTGATGTAGTGGACAGAAGGTGGGCTGACACAGTGTCTGTCTTTGAGCACATGTTGTCTGTGCTGGAACATGTGGTTGGAGTTGGGCATCAGACACATGGCTGTAGGCCAGCAACACCATCTTCTGAGAGTCCATGTGGCCATGCACATTCACAGTCCCATAGTGGCAGTACCTCCAGTGCTACAGAGGGAAGTGTGCTGTCCACACCATGTTGTGGCAGGTCATGGGCATGTGGTCCTGGAAATCTAGTGGGAGAAACAGACCCAGCAGACAGCAGTCACCATCAGGTAATAGCACCACACCTGACCTTGGGCATGGTGGTGCCTGTGCTACTCCTGGTGAAGCCTGTTCCTGTGTTCGTGGCCAGAGATGGTAAACTGTCCACTTTACCATGGACAGTCCACAGCTGTCCACCATGCACATGTGTAGGGATAACATTGGGCTTGACTGTGTACATGCACACACTACAACACCACTGTCACATGTAAGTCACCTACAGACACACATGTCACCTCTCCATGGCCCATCTAACCAGCACCCCTTCCTGACTCAAACACTTGCTGTCAACTGTTTGGCAGAGCCTAGGCCTCTGGCACACCCACACCATCCCCTGTGCATGTGATGATACCTTTGCCACATCCCTGCCACCCATGCCATCGATGTGGGGATCTGCATATATGTGTTTGATGCACAGGGTGACTATATAACTTTACATGTGTTTGTGTAGTGCAGTAGTGTTATGCCATGGCAGTTATGGGCCACAACAGGTGGTGTATGCTGGCATGTGTCAGGACTACACATCAAATGTTGTGTATCTTTGTTGCCTGATGGTACACTGGTGGTAGTGTTACAGAATGACAAGTGTGTCATGGACTTGTGTATGTTTTTGTCCCAGGAGTCTGAGCAGTTCAACTATGGACACATAGCAGCAATAGAGTGGCACAGGATGGCAAGGCAACACAGCAAATATATGATGTCAGCAAGGTATGCCAGTATATTATGCATGGCTCATCAGGAGCGTATATGCAGAACAGTGTGTCAGAGACAATGAGGACAATCATCATCATGCTTTCATACCCTGTGACACACTCTACTACCCTTGATACATGTCACCTGGCTATTCTGCACATACAACTCTAGATGGTGGTGGACATTAATTATGCTTATGTAGAGGGGGGCAATTTAGGCCCAGCAGCTAGTCACACAGCTGTAAAATGCATAACCAATGCACAGGGGTAGGCCACATGGGCATGTCTTTAGTGCTGTAAGGGGATATATTTACACACACACACACACACAAAAGTTTGATGCTGTGAGATTAGAACACCTACCTATCTAGTAGTACACACTATCGCTCACAGTACTTATCACATATGCCACGCTGTTCATCTGATATTATGCTCTCAGCCAGTGCTCTTAAGGTGGATGACATCAGCAGGCCTTGTAAAGGAGGCCAATGTTGAGGCCAGCAGCTAGTCACTGGCCATAAAATGCAAAACCATTACACATAGCCCATATGGGCTTGTCTGAGGGGCTGACAGGGGATATATTTATACACACACACACACACACACACACACACACACACACACACACACACACACACACACACACACACACAAGCTGGATGCTGTGAGATTAGAACCCCTATCTAGTAGTACACACTATAGCTCACAGTACTTATCGCACACGCAATACTGTTTATCTGATATTACACTCTCATACAGTGCTCTTAAGGTAGGATAATACCAACAGGCTTTGTAAAGGAGGCCAATGTTGAGGCCAGCATCTAGTCACTGGCCATAAAATGCATAGCCATTGCACAGAGAGAGCCCATATGGGCTAGTCTGTAGTGCTGCCAGGGGATATATTTACATACACATAGAGTTGGATGATGTGAGATTAGAACTACTACCTATCTAGGTCATATACACTATAGCTTACTGTACTTATTGCATGTGCCATGGAGTTTATCTGCTGTTAGATTGTCAGCCAGTGCTGTTAAGGTGGATGACATCCATAGGCCTTGTAGAGGAGGGAATTTAGAGGCCAGCAGCCAGTGACAGGGCTATAAAATACATACCATTACACAGAGACAGCCCATATGGGCATGTCCATAATGCTGTGAGGGGATATATTGACAGACACACACAGAGTTGGATGATGTGAGATTAGAACTCCTACCTATCTAGTCATACATGCTACAGCTCACACTACCTATCGCATGCACCACAGGTTATGTTTGTTGTATGTGTTGATGCAGGCACAGTACCTGTGGAGTATGCACAGTGGCCTTGTGTTAGACAGCATGTGTGACCTGCAGAGTGATACTGCTCTGTACTGTTATTGTATCTATTATCCTAGGGATGGGATATCTGGTAATATCCCTGCTATGTATGTACAATAACCAGTCTGGTCATATCTGTCTGTCTGCAGTTTGATAAGCAGACATATGTCCAGGGACAATATGGCCTGTGCAAGCCATGTGTTGCACTCATTGTACATTATACCACCTGCGTACCTATGTCTGTCTACAGGGTGACATTCCACAGGCACAGGGGTCTGTGGGTGAGTGGATTATGTACTGTTGCAGCCTTGGTCTGGTGTCATTGGACAGTTGTTGTGATGTGTATGTGCAGATAACCCCAGCATTCCAGGGTATGTGGAGACATTCGTACATCCCTGCCCATGTCTATATAAATGTGTATAATAGGGATGTCTCCTTAAATGTAGTTGTGTTAGTAATGTAAATGTGTTATGTAGCTGTATGTGGGGAGTCTATGTATCATTGTACTTATATAGCTATATATACATCTTGTTATTTCATATATATATATATATATATATATGCCACATACTGATAGAGACACTAATCAAGCATGAGAGGGATATTGGGCGTGCCTACGTCTGCCTACAGGGACAGCCTCAAGCAGTTCCTCCTCCAAGTCCCCCTGTGGGTGTGGGTGTGGCTGTGGTGATCTAAGCACTGGTGGGGGATGTGTATCCCTTCCCTTTTCTGATCTTACTACAGCTGTTTCTGCAGGATCATATTGTGTAGCATGGCACATACTGTTAACATCTGTTAACATCTGTGCACATGTGGCTGGAGAGTACTGCAAGGCTCCACCAGATATATTGAGGCACTAGACCCGTGACTTCAACAGCCCAAACACATGGTCTGTGATGTTCCCAGTTTGTGTGTGTGCCTCATTATGGCTTTCTTCAGTGTTCATGTGGGATATCCCCCTAGCAAACCACTGGTACAGCTGTGATGTGTGCTAGATATGGGAGTCGTGATAACTGCCAGGGATGCCAGCACACACATTCAGGATAATGCCCTGGGCATTGCACATGACCTGGCAGTTGATGGAGTGGTACCCCTTACGGCTGACATAGATTCTACCCTCTTCATCGGGTGGTACCTTGATGTGTACATGAGTGCAATCTATGTCTAGTAGAAGACTCACATACTGCTGGCCCTCTCCTCAGGGGTGTAGGGAAAATAAATTTGCTCACTGGCATGTGGTAGCATGTCATCCAGGAACTGGTGCAGTACCCTGGAAGCAGATGCCTGTGAGATTCCCCATCATGTCCCCAGTTGGTCTTTGGTAAGTACCTATAGCTGGTATCCTAAGGGTTACACATACCTTTGTTTCCACTGGGATGGATTCTCCTCTGTTGGCCCTGGGTCTGAGTTGAGGTCAGCAGAGCTCAGTGAGTTTTTGTAGTATGTCCCTGTCCACCCTGTAATGCTCTACAATCTCCAGCTCATGTAGCTCCTGGTAGGTTACCCTGGGCCTGAACACTGTTTTCCTTCTCAGTCTAGGCCTATGGTCAGCATCAGCAGCAGCTGCAGTGACCTCAGCATTTAGCACATACATATGTAGCAGACCCGCAGCAGCCCCTAGCATTCTCCAGGTTGAAATTCCCACGTCTGTACTCCAATGATGCAGTGTATAGGGGAAAATCTGATTGTAGAGTGTATGTATACTTTATAGTGCTCTGCTGTAGGTGTAGCCTGAGTGATTGGCTACCTACAATGCATTCCACCTGCCAAGTACATTATTAAGGGGTTTAATGGCCCTAGTTTAAGTGAAACAGGGTTCATCGGTACTTAAGATATCATTGGCTTTCTCAGTCACATTTTTTTGAAAGTCTTTAAGAGCCTGCAAAGGAGCACTTGGGTCAGTGGACTACATTTTAAAAGACTCACGGGATTTTTTGCTCATGGTTTTCTGATAGCTGTTGTCTCTTCATAATAGACATCAAAGATTTGTTTACATCTCTTCCTCATGAAGAAGGACTTGAATTATTCTATGAAGCAACTAGGGGCTTAACAAATTTTAATGTTACACTTATTAATTTTATTATGATTGATATGGAGTTCATCCTCAAAAACAATTTTTTTCTGTTTGAAGGGGAATATTACAAACAGCTTAAAGGGGTGGCAATGGGAGCAAATTGTGCCCCCCTACTTGTGAATATGGTGTTATATGCTTGGGAAGCTAAATTTGTTTTCAGTACAAATTTCTTCTTGAAATGGCACACGTACTTGAAATTTTTGCATGACATTTTTATTCTTTGGAAAGAGACTGACAATCAACTGGTCCTATATTTGGAGTATCTAAATGGGGTGTGTGAATATTTTAAATTTATGTCAACAAATTCAGATAGTACAATTGACAATTTAGATGTGACACTTTTCAAAAATAATATACAGGGGACATTTGGGTTCCAGAATTTTTAGGAAACATACTTTTTCAAACAACTATTTGGACTACAAGAGCTGTCATCCCAATTTTACAAAAAGAAATATATATATATATATATATATATATATATATATATATATATATATATATATATATATATATATATATGGGACAATTGGTGAGAGCAGCATGTATGTGTTCAGATACAGTAAGTTTTAAATTAGAAACAGATATTATTAGACATGTTTATTAATAGAGGTTACCCTATTAACCTTTTGGGATCTATCAAATCTGAAGTGATGGCAAGTTGGGGTGTCAAATTTAAGCTAGGCGAAAGCAACTCGACAGACACTATTATAAAGGACAAATCCTATAGTCAACACAGTGATAGTATGGCTTTTCCATATGGTGAAGGTGCAGCAGAGGTTAGGAAAATTATTTCCAGAAATTGGACAATATTGAAAGGTAACCCCAGTATATGGAATATTTTGGGGTATGAACCAAAGTTTGTTTATAAAACTGGAAGTAATTTGAAGTTACTTTTTGAACAACTTATTTATTTAACACTCCTCCCTGATAAAGGTATGACAAAATGTGCTGCCTGCAGACAATGTCATTGTATTCTGGAACTTAATAACATTGTTTTAAGGGAAGATGGTTATAAAGTAAACTTAGCCAAGAGTAATTGCAACACCATAGGTGTGGTATATATTTCAATTTGCCAGACCTGTGGAGGTTATTATATAATAAAAACAGAAAGGAAGTTTAAAACTAGGATTTATGAACATCTTTATGCAATTTTAAAGGAGTACATCAATAATTCCCTATATAAAGACTCACTTCAGTGTCATGGATTTACATGTTTTATGTTTGCTATTTTGGAACAAGTATCAACACATCCTAGGGGTGGTTGGTGGAAATTGTCTCTTGAGCTAAGGGAACTGTATTGGATTATAAAGCTGCAGTCCAGCATACCACCAGGTATAAATGAGTACCACTCCCTGACCACAGTTCTTAAAAGGAGAGCTCTTGAACTATAACATGTTTCACATAGTTTATCATTACATATATTATACTTTATCTTGCAAATTTTATATATATTTTTATACATTTCCAAATGAGTTAGGGCTACTGAATAGTTAAAGTATTATTATTTAAGTTGTATGGCATGTTATATGTAGTCATACTGTTAGATGTTCTTGTATGTTACTATGTCTTTAAAAGAGAGAAAAAATGTTGGTAGTTTATTGTTCATCGCAACATAAATTGCTTGATCAGTGTATGCTTTTTAGTTCTGAAGACGTCTCTATTGTATAACTGAGACAAAAGTGCTTAACTGTTTTTTTTTAAATAAAACGACTTTTGGTTTTACAAGTGACTGATACAGTTCTTTGAGAGATATGGAGCTTATGGTGTGATCCACTCAGGGGCCTTTATGCTTTTTCAAGTTACCATTTATTAGCTTTTTTCTGCGTTTGTTTTATTCTTTGTATTTTCAGGCAATGTTTAGCCCCAAGAAGACCTGGAATTCAATATACACTGGCTCATGTCAAAATTCTTCTTTAATATTTCCTGTTATCATATAAAATATACTATTACATTTGAATGACAAGGAATACTTTTAGGAGTGTAAGTAAATTTCTTTCCCAAAGAAAGTTGTCTTTATTCATTTTTCTTCTAAAGAAGAGCTAATTAGTAAAGTATGTTAATTTCAGTTTCAACTTATGACATCATAATCTAATATGCGCTTTACACGTAGGAACTCAACATGAGCTTTATTTAATTTTAGATATTTGTATAAACTTCATCTTTTATTAACACTGTTGAGACTATATATATGTTCAAAGGTATGAATATGACTACAGACATCTATATATGTAGCGTTTATATCACATCGTCAAAATTTCAAAATATCGAATCTGATATGGTCGATACCATATCATCGATATTTTGAAACTTCGAACATAAAAAAGAAAAAAGAAAACAAGCCCCCCTGCATCCCCACTACTTAAATATACCAACTCCGAGATTGCACAACATTGCTGTTAATGGAAATCTTTCCTTACGAAGATTTCCATTAAAACATTGGATGTCTCTCACTTTCGCTGATATGGTGCTGACCATATCAGCTTCGATATTTCCATCTTTGACAATGTGATATAGACCCATATATATATCGTGGCATTCTTTGTTTGTGCTATCTCACTTTAGTTTTTATATAACTTTTCATAAATAGTGATAATTGTAGACACCCTGATATGGAGCCTAGTATTCCTGGTTTGAATAGAAAAGCTGTGACATAATTTATCTTTCTTTTCCTTTTCCTGTGCCTTTCTTGTTGCCTCTGCATTTTGGAAGGTTGTATATTATTCTCCATTATACTGTAAATTAAAAAAAAAACATGAAAAACATATGCTTAAGTAGATACTAAGACCCATCCCTTCTAAATAGTGGATATTATATAAATCATTCCCCTCTATCTAATTTATTTTTGGCAATAAGCCATATATAAATCCGTCTGCATGATACAACAATCCTGACCACCAACTCACACACAAAAAGTGTATGTAGATGCATGTGTGTGTGTGTGTGTGTGTGTGTGTGTGTGTGTGTGTGTGTGTGTGTGTGTGTGTGTGTGTGTGTGTGTACATATATAATTGTATGTGCCATCCACATCAGACTGAAAGTTTGGTGAACTAAGAGTTGTGTATGGCTGTCTTCCTTCTCAGAAAGGGAAGTGATTGTTACTTATTGCTGGATATGTGTATTTGTTAGTACTTCTGTGAATGGGAGGTGTTATTGGGGGTGTGTTCAGAAGAATTGCTAAATCAATTTGATCTCAACAGAGGAAGAATCGGTAAAATCGCTTTCTCATTTTCACTTTCCTGATCTAGGATTCTGGGTGAGGCTATTAGGTATTTTGTTATGAATTCTCTTCATCAGAGGCTTTCTTGGTGTATATCTGACTTGTCTGTTTGCCATGTACACAAAATATGAAAGAGAAATTGCACAGTTACATTTGGTATTTGCTGAGAAGATGATTTCCTGATCTTGTAGCTGCTACCAGTTCTCTGGTATATGAACAAGCAGAAGCAGATGATTTCTGCATCAGTGTTGCTAAGGATGTTCCCTTTACTCCTACTCTTGCATGTATTTGCAAGAAGGAGGAACAGCTTCACTTTGTGTTGCAGTGACAAGAGTCAATAAAGATATGGAGTTTTGACGTTTCTTAGCTTTTCACCTTCAGCTGTCCATTCATATTTTGCATTAATAATTTGTGCTTCAGTCTTTTTTAAATAAATTACCATTTCCTGGTTTGTCATTGATTGTCATACCATGGATTGTGTTCTGATTCCTGAATTACATATGTTCATACATTTAATTAATGCTTTCTTCCACTACCAGTACAGTACTTCTGATTTATTTTATAAAATTCTTTAAAGACGATCAGGTGACTGAAATTAATACTTTATGTGTTTTCAATGCTCCCATAAATTTAGCCAATTATTTTAAATTAAATGTTTTTTGGGGGAATTCAGTAACACCTACACTTTATTTTGTGAACATCACTTTGCAATGCATACACGAGAACAAACACTTTTAGATTCAGTAAAAGTCACTTAGTGGTGCACAAGCACATGCAAACAGGGAAACTTCCATGCGATGCAAATTTCTGCTTAAGCAGGTGAATCGTATGCCAAACGAGGCAGGTGGAGCAATACAACAAGGCAAAAGGCATCTGTGTAGATTACATGCATGTGGTCGTAGTGTATGCAAAAGTTTTCACATACAGGAGTCTGCACGGAGAGAAGGGGATGTAAAAGTCCACAAATATGGACATAACTCCCCTGAAAATGGTAGATGACATACATACATAAGTGTGCAAAACATACATTGGGTATGTTTGTAAAAGGAAGGGGATATTAAAAATTATTAATTTTTTAAAATAATTTTGGCATGTTTGCCTTATGCACCGCATTGCGCAAACATGCTTCACAGAAAAAAAACTTTTAAAACAAACATCTATAATGTAGTTTACACAAATGCATTGTAGGCCCCTGCATTGGATCTGTACAACAGTGCATCATTGCTGTTAACCAGCTTACATGGCTAAGAACCATGTAGTTTCCAAGCTTTCAGTATGAATATGTATGCAAATGAGGTTCCTTTGTTGAATCTCGGAAAGGAGCAACAGTGTCCACATATCCCATTCGTGTAGGCTCCTACACATTTTTCATATTCCCACTGTGTTACTTTTAGGACTTTTTAGTGTTTAGCATGCATTTTTGTATGGCACACCACATAGCTTAGCAGGATTGTGTGAGTAGACAACCCATGTGACAGTGATGACTTAGGTATCTATCAAGGAAAACTGGATATATTCAATTAAAAATATATACTTTTGTATAAGCTATGCTGCACTTAATGCTGGGCTGTGCACTAAAGTAGGGCCTTTAAATGAGGTAAATTACATCCTAGGCAGGTGAACTGCATCATAATAAGTCAATCCTACATGGTGGACCTACAGCTGAACTGTATAAAGTATGCATGTACCCTACATTCTAATTTTCACTCAATACTCTGAACCACTGGAGTAGAGACTTGGAAGATTTAACTGAGATAATGCTAGGGCTGCTGCAACTTTCCTACATCAGTATGTGCTAGATGCTGAAGTCAGTGCTGCTGGTGCTGCTGACAATAGGCCTAGACTGAGAAGAAGAAGAGTGTTCAGGCCCAGGGTAACCTTCCAGGAACTACATGAGCTGAAGACTGTAGAGCACTGCAGGGTGGAAAGGGACATATTACAACAACTCAGTGGGCTCTGCTACCCTCAACTCAGAGCCAGAGTGAACAGAGGAAACTAAAGTATGTGTAGCTCTCAGGATACTAGGTACAGTACTTTTCAAAGACCAACTGGGGACATGATGGGGATATCACAGGCATCTGCATCCAGGATACTCCACCAATTTCTGGATGCTATGCTCCCACATGCCAGTGAGCACATATTTTTCCCCTAGACCCTGAGGTGAGGGCCAGCAATATGCAACACTTCTACTGTGTAGCACACTACCCTGAAGTACTGAGTGCCATAGATTGCACTCATGTACACATCAAGGCACCACCTAGTGAAAAGGGTTGAGTCTACGTTAACCACAAGGGTTACCACACCATCAACTGCCAAATCATGTGCAATGCCCAGGGGATTATCTTGAATGTGTGTGCTGGCAACCCTGGCAGTTATCCTGACTCCCATATCTGGCACACATCACAGCTGTAGTGGATGTTTGCTAGGGGAGACACCACACACATCCATTTACTGGGGGATGCTGGCTAAGTCCTGGATGACTCCCATCAGAAATGCACACACACCCACAGAAGAATGCTATAATGAGGTACACACAAAAACTAGAGTTGGGCTTCTGAAGTCATGGTTCTGGTGCCTTGGTATATCTGGTGGAGCTCTGCAATATACTCCAGCCACATTTGCACAGATATTCACAGTATGTGCTATGCTACAAAATCTGATCCTGTGGAAACAGCTGCAGCAGGATCAGCAAAGGGAAGGAATACACAGCCCCCCACCAATGCCTAGGTCACCACAGCCACAGTCACAGGACGACTTGGAGGAGGAGCTCCCTGCTGATATCCCTGTAGGCAGATGTAGGCATGCTCAGTATGCTCTGGTTTTGGCTAAGAGACAATGTATAGCACATTCACTGACAACCTAGGGACCTAAGGACCAACACCTTACTTCTACTCACATACATATATTAAAATTGATGCCAGTCAACTCACACATCCTGTACCTATCCATGTATTAGCTGTGTACTGCTCACATCAGACAGAGTCAGCCCTGAACTACAGTTGTGTCAACTGCTGCACTTGCAAGCTAAGTCCATAACCTACACAGTAGTATAGTGGATTGTTATGTTATGTAATTGTAGCTATGGACCACGTACATTATTCAGGCAACTATACTGGGCTATTTGGACAGAAGTTACATCCACATGGACCTGCAGACACCCATTCCACTGACATGTCACCATTTGTAGTCGGTCAGCCTACTGCAACAGATTACTAGTACTTCATTCAAGGGACATGTTAGAAAGTGAGGTTAAATGATAGTCAGACTAATGTGTGTCCTAGCAGAACATGGGCTTTTTTTCCCGCACCCCTCAAAACAGCAGTGTCCCCTTGTAACTGCCATAACAATAAATCATCTATGCTGTATGAGCATCTCACACAGTTGGTATGCAACACAGCATCAGAACAGTAATATACAATTTGAACTTGACTTGCATATTATGTGTTAGTTAACTGAGAATAGCAAAGTACATATTTTGCAGGTGATGATGTGATGAATGATGCCCCCCCCTCCCCCCGTCTATCAAGCAGCCTCTGTGGCTCAAAGGACTTAGGCAGGCAGTTTGTATGATGGTGTTCAGGGCTCTAATCCTGAGATAGCCAGATATTTGGCATGTTAAGGAGTAATATGAATGGTTATACTGACTATGTATTTGCTATACTAGTACTAACTTATTGCACATATCAATTACACATTTCCATCTGCACCGCATATCCAAGACCTATTTAAAAAACAATAGGTAATATTGCATTAGTCAGTATCAGAATTGTAAAGGTTGGGACTTGAAACCATATATCAGCATGCATATTTTGTAAATAGATCTAATTCCACTTGCAACATGATGTACTATGTACTATGACAATATAATAATGGCTATGAATGAAAAAAATTGTGTTGTGATGTCATTTATAGAGATTTGACAGAGTCATACACAAAACACTGATCAATACAGTAGAAAAACTAGGTATTGATGCACTCTTGATAACATGGATAGTTGCACTGCTTACATATAGGACATGGTAAGTATCATATAGCAGCTGGACAAGTGGAATAATTGGTTACAGCCAGGGTGTCCCATAGGGCTATGTCGTAGGCCCAAACATGTTCAGATTTCTCTGTAGACCTAGCCATTTCATTTGAGTTGTTCTACAGACATGTCTGCTAAATAACTTGACTAAATTGACCATTTGGTCACAGGAGTATAATATGCTGATAAATATATCACAAATTAATATGAGATTTGGAAGACATAAATAGTACATGAATATTACATACAGCATACAGTGATTGAAACTGTAGAGTCATGTATGGACCTGAGTATATAGGTAGATCCAGCCTTGAGTGTTTCTAATCATATCATAATCCTGGCCTAGAGTACAGCTAGCTGCAGACTGCAGTCAGTTTATGGAACAGTAAGTCTCTGGTGTAAGCAATTCGCCGCCTATCTGTGCACTGCTTAGCAAAATGCAAAAGAAAAAATAAATGCCACTCTGCATGCCCATATACTTAGTTAAGCAGAGTGCAAATCTATTTCTCATTGTACAAATTTTTTAAACATATATATATGTGTGTGTGTGTGTGTGTGTGTGTGTGTGTGCGTGTGTATATTATTGTATTTATATACGTATATATGTAATATGTGTGTATGTCTGTATTGCCCTACATACCCAGATCATGGACAGTAAAGCTGCAGTACAACACTTATAATGTTGGACAAAGGACCAAAAGGTAGGGCTCAACATTATATAATGCATGCACTTAAAAATATGTGGAAGTGCGTAGAATAATATGTGTTGCACTTGGAGGACCATTGGGACATCTGAAGTTCAGAGTTCTGCCAGTCTTCTCTCATGTCATGTGTGAATGATACCACATTTGACAGCAAACCACAATTTCAAGTGAAACACACATAAGTATGAGTCAAACCTGTGTACTTGCTGCAAACATCTCGACAGTGGTGAGTCATACCATGTCTTCCCATTACAGCATGTGGAAACCTTGAAAATGTATGGCATCATATATGAATATGTAAATATATTGTCAAGCCATATGTTCGTATCTATGTCAGCAACAACACCCACATTCACTACAGCCCCCTGTGTCTGCTGGATTCCACAACACATACATCAACAACTGAACAAGGTGTGTACTGTACAGTGGCGGCTGGTGACTTCAAATCAAAGGGGGGGCTGCAGGAGACAGCTGAATGGGTGTGGCCAGAGGGAAGGGGTGTGGCCAACTAAAAGGGGTGGGGCTATGGTGCAGTGGAATCAATGCTGGAAGTGGACGTGCTTACTAATTTACATGAAATAAATGCTCAAGTCACTATGGCACATGCTAAATACTCTACACAGCACACATTGTTACATAAGGCTTTCTCTTATATCACTTAACAACAGTCATGTACATTTTGCTTTCCAACTTCCACCAGTATCCCTCATTGACTGATATATCCAAAAATCAGCATTTTTTTTTGGGGGGGTCAAGCTTGAATGCTGTAAGGCAGAAATCTTACCAATAAGCTACCATGCCCCCCAGTGCAGAAAAAATAAGGACAGTAAATTAGCCTTATTCTACTTTTTGGCTGTTAAACTTAAACCACATACATAAATCAAACAAGATGCAGTCAATATACATACTACTGAAACCCCTGAGCATTTCTTTAGCTGAGTGCTTTTTTTAAACACAACTGTTGTTTTACTGTAAAAAGCTATTGTTTAGACTACAGTTGCCAACAGCAGCATATTATAGCTTTACAGATTTTACAGATTAATCACTGTTGTCAGGTTACCAGTAATACTGAATAACTCTGTATAAAAGAAACAAACCTGAATGAGTTACAAGTTGTTTTTGCAGTCCACTCTCCCCAAATCAAATGTGCCAGAAAAAAGCCTTTAAATGTATTTACTTGGCCTGCCAGTAAATTAACAGCTCACTTGATGTCGGGTTTTTCCAGGAAGTCTTCATTATTTCCCCCCAGCTCCGGTCGGATGAAACTTAGAGCACCCTCTGGTTAAAACATCTGTATCACAGAAAGTGGTATCATCATTAACCTACGATTAAAGCCCAACTTAAGTAAATATCCTTTCTACAACTTACCAATAAAAACTATGACCATGAGTAATATACTTTTGAAAGCAGACTGAGATAGAATCCTGACTTATCCAAGTTTGGTGATATTATTAGCTTTGCTGTCATCAGTGTATACTGGAAAGATATAAATTTGCAGGTACAATTCAACAAAAAACTTTAGAAATCAGTAAAGTGGTAAGATATACAACACAAACTGGAGCTATTGTTTAGCTTTCTAAAATCATCCATCACACAAAAAATGTAGATTAGTTATGTACAGAAATGTTTTTTCTTCTCTTATCAAAATTTTCCAGCTCACTACTTATTTGAATCCAAATCTATGAACTGCTGGTCGCCCTTATACTTATACTTTCTGAACTATTCTTCTCTGAACTATTCTTTTCAAATATAAAACTGGAAAACACATTATGGAGAAACAAAAATTCTAACCACTTCAGACAAATAATAGAATTATTTCAATAAAAGACTTGACACAAAGCTATAGGCATTTTCAACATATAAAATTATGATGCAGTAGCAATAACCAGAACTCTAATGTCAAGAAGTATGATATCAGAAAGCCCAACATTATGATTACAATATAAATGGTCAGATCATAAAACATGACATCATAATTAAAAATCTAGAAACAATGATAAATAATTTAGACTTTGGCAATTTGACTACCAGTATGCGTTACAAAAGTACATACCATACCCCATCTAATTGTGAAAGGCATATCTCATTACTCTAGTGATACTATTTTTATCACTTTATATCTCAGTGTTCCAAAACTTTTTTAATACACTGCTATGTTTCCTAACTTTTAAATAAGTTATATGAAACAAAAAATGAAGGTAATGCTCATAGGATGTTCAGTTCACATTGATGGAAAATATAAACTACTCAGAAAGGCTTCAGGAACATAATAAAACATTGAAAATAAAGCGCGCGAGTGCACACACACACACACACACACACACACACACACACACACACACACACACGCACACACGCACACACGCACACACCCACACACACACACACACACACACACACACACACACACACACACACAAAAGACATGAGAATTTTGCAAAGTAACCACCTGCAGAGAGCCAAACTGCATAATCAAGCAATGATGAAACATTCTTTCTATCTCATCCTAAGACATATAATTATTTATTTCTTATCTCTGCAGACTTCATGCTTCAATTCCAATTCCTTCATTTTTCTGAAAATTTAAATTTACCTGTCATATGCATTTTTCCAGTAGTTCTTATATCCTTCAACTCCACCTGTCCTTTTCTAACTCTTTTTAAGTTCCTCTTAAATTAATGAATAAAAAAATGTAAATATATATGCCAAATCTTTGTCTTTTTTTCTTAAATCTTAGACCATATATTTCTCCTTCTAATGCATTACCTGTATGCCAATCATCTTTTTCATTATTTATGAATTTCTTAGCTCTTTCTTCAAGATTCTCAAACTTGAGGCTAGTGAACATTTTATTCTGAACAAGCAGTCTTCCAAGAACAGATGCATGACATCCCACAACAGCACACATCCTTCAGATGCTTTTTTTTCTAAGGTTATTCACCACTCTCGTACAAAGATAGTTCTGAATCTGAACCACAACTATGAAACTCTGTGGCTGACATTAATAGACTATAATCCTAGTGATTTACTACAGAAAAAAACAAATAATTTAAAGAAGGTCTGGCAGTTTGTGTGGAGCATTAAGACTCTAGCTAAGATGCCCAGGGTTTGGTTCTCTGTGACTGAGCAAATTATTTAATTAGGCTGTTCCAACTAACTGGGCCATGATTGCACAGAAAAATACGCATACACACACACACACACACACACACACACACACACACACACACACACACACACACACACACACACACACACACACACACACACACATTGGTAATGCCAAACCAGTGCTGTATACACTAACATGGGATCGTCATTTCCTAATGCTGCAAATAAAGAAAAATAAATTGCTCAGCATAATGCTATAATTTAAAAACCATCTCAAGACTGCCTGGCTTTAAAATCTCATACCAGAAGTCTGCTCTGCATCTGTACATGCTCTAGTATCAGACAAAAGTCTAACAAAATCAGACCTCTCGTAAAAAAGCAAAAAAATGGGCTTTTTAAACTAATGTAATGACTTAACCTTTCTGACAACACAGAACCTCAGCCAGCTGTCTAGGTCACCTTGGACTAAATCCAGCCCTGACTGCATGACAAGTGCAGAACTGAAGAATTTAGCATCAGTGCCCCAAGCACAGCTGAAGAAGCAACAAATACATGAGATCAGCAACAGCAAGAGAGAAAAGTACTTGGCTACTAGCTAGTAATAGTTCGTGATAGAAGAACATGGAGAGACACTGACTGTGACTGAATGCAAAAGCACATGGAGACATGCTGATGCTTCCACATTCCACCTCATGCTTTTTTACTTCAAATTCTAACTGTAGCACTAATAAAGAAGTATATAACATAAGTGACTGTACTCTTTAAGAAGTCATTTACCTTACCTCAAAAAAATAATGATGATCCGAAGAAGAGAGTTTCAGACTGTTGTTTTGTTTGTTTCCCACCATCACGAACACAACAAGACTCCAGAAATCTTCATTTACTTTCCCCGTAAAGCCCTTAGCCAACACAAGCAACAGTAACCACACTGACCACCAGAGAGTTAGCTAGGAGGACAGGATATCAGGACAGGAATCAGGATTCAAATATTTTGCCAGCAATATATAATATATGCAACTAGCAGCAACGCCGTACTGTACGGTAGCAAGTTTAGCGCTCAGTGAGGTACTTGTCCTGTCCTGCACTCATGCACTGCCTGTTTATTGATTGTTTCTCACTCTCTTTTTCAGAAAGAGAGCGAGAACCAATCAACAGTCACCCTGCCATCATGTCACATGTGTGACTGCGGACATGGCAGTCTGCCCCCCTTCCATGTTACTGTGCAGTTACTGCATAGGGTTCTGGGCATCACACACTGATGCAGAACTCTCCATAGTCTGGACTGTCTCTACAGCAGTCAGAGACAGTCCAGCAACCATATTTAGATTGGAAAAAAAAATACCTGGAACTCACCGAGCAACAGGCATGCACAGTTCGAGTTCCGGGACTTTGCGAGTCAGCCAGACTCGTTTTTTGTACAAACAAGCCAGTTTTAATAAAAAAAAAATTGGGGGGGCAAAGTGGTGTGCTTTTCTTTTTTCCTCACACAGCTGGGGGGACTGCAGTCCTGCAGGCCGATACCACGAGCCACCACTGGTACTGTATTATGTTGTATGCACACTCAGTGACAGGGCTAATTCAGCTTTGTCACAGGCTTGCCCATCAAAACACAAACAGACTTGTATGCCCAAAATGGGTGCTGTTGTCACATAGCAAGGCTACAAAGCAGTTTACTGACTGTTAGGCTAGTAGCTGCAGATGACAGTGGGAAGCAATTTGACTCTGTAGGCCTCCCAAGCTGTTCAACACAGGACTTGTTTATATTCTCTAGTATTACTTCACCTGCAGTCATTTGCAAAGCAGACTTGAGCCGTGCCACATGCGTTAAGTACTGTGATCTGTACTGTATAATATTAGATAGGTGGGGAATATAAACTCACTCTATACCACTTGGTATTTATATGTGTGTGTATATCTCCCCAATCAGCAAGTGTGCATACCACCCTGACTTCAAAACTGGCATTGCTTTGCATTTTTTGGCACATGCAGTTGATGCAGAACTCCAAACTGTCATCCACCACAAGGCCTGCTGATGTAATCTACCAAAAGACTACCTAAAGCCATGTTAATGTCCAACTTAAGCCATGACATGTGTTATAAGTACTGTGATCTGTAGTGTATAAGACTAGATAGGTAGGGGTTCTAATCTCACTCCAGCCCACTTGCTGTGTTTAGGTGTGTATGTATTTGCAAAACAAATATGAATCTCACACTGACAAACAAACAGGGTTTTGTACTGTTTTGGGCCTCACAGGAGATGCAGGCCTCCAAACTCTTGCCCTCCACCAGGCCTGTTGATGTCATTGACCATAAGACTACCTAAAGCCATACAAATGTCAGACTTAGGCTGTGGCATGTGCATTAAGTACTGTGATCTGTAGTCTGTAAGACTAGGTAGGTAAAGGTTCTAATTTCACAGTAGCCAACTTGGTGTGTGTGTGTGTGTGTGTGTGTGTGTGTGTGTGTGTGTGTGTGTGTGTGTGTGTGCGTGTGTGTGTGTGTGTGTGTGTGTGTGTGTGTGTGTGTGTGTGTGTGTGCGTGTGTGTTTGTGTCTGTGTGCTGTGCAGTGTTATGCAGAAATAAATAGATAGTGGTACTATTCTCACTGCAGGGAAGTTTGTGCATGTGGATAGTACAGCATTTTACATCTGCCTATGGGATCATAGGAATTTACTTAGGCAATGGTCCTAGTGCCCTTAGAATCATAGCCAAGTTGTTACCCTTATGTACATGATCAGCACCTATTGCCCCAATTCAAGAGGGGCACAGTAGAAACTGCTGTGGTTAAATTACAGTCATCTATCCAATTGTACTGACTGCATCTAAAGAGGGTCAATGAGGTGCTCTGTTTGACATGATGTGGGAGTCTGTTCCAAATGTGTGTTAAATTGTGGTAGACAGTTATCTCCCTCTAGTAGGTTGTATTAGTGTTATATGACAGGTTAAGGTCTATACGGCAAGTAACCCGTGTACCATTTGACTTATGGATATACAGCATTTCCAATACAGCAGGGTCATAGATTGCATTGTATGCAAGCCAGAGTTTATCTCTGAGTAGTCTGTATTTCACACACTAAATTGACAGTGATATCAAATGATCACCGGGGACAGATACTGAAGACCTGAATTCCCCTTGTGAGGAAACTATGTGGTCTCCTATCGTTGCAGGTGCTTGGAAAGGTACATACCTAAAGGGCTGTTGCACTCAAATATTGGTTTGCAGAGGGAAGACGACATGGAAGTTATGACATCTATTTTTTCTGGAGAAAATGCCCTCACTTATTACATGAGCATGATAGAATGCCCTTCTTACCACTGAGTAGATGTTGCAATCTAAGATAAGTTAGCTGTCAACCTGTGTGACCAGGTCTCCCACCTCTGAGTATGTATGTCAGGTGCTGTTATTGATGTGGTACTTAGCAGGAACATCACTGTTACCAACAGCAATGATAATAAATATACCTGTTGTACTTTTAAGGCCATGACTTTGGCAGCAATCATTTGTTCAAGTAACACTCTCGTGTAGGGTGTTGATATACTTTGCCGATTCTATGACCGCTACCAGTTTGCAGGCATCAGCAAATCTTGCCAGCCACAGACATGTACTTTGTGCCTGTACTTTGGATGGATTCCAAACAGTACAGGACCATTGACTAAACCCTGTGAAACACCAGTGGTTACATCTCGACTATTGGAGGTGGATTCCCCTATTTTGACTATATGACCTATATCACTGAGGCAGTGAATGACCCCTCTAATGATATAAGGGTCAATGCCTAGTTGGGTACATTTGTCAATGATGGCTGATTGGGGGATAGCATCAAATGCTTTGGTTAAGTCCAGGTAAGCTGTATACACAGATTTTCCCTCATTCAGGTCCTAGGTAACTGTCTCAAAGATGTCCACCAGGTTTAACAGGCATGATCTCCCTTTGACAAATCCAAACTGTGTAGCGTCAACTGTGTGAGGATTACCTATATCTTTGTTGATAAGGTATGTGGTGATTTGCCCCATGGCCTTGCTGATATGGCTAATCAGGATAATAGGTATACAGTTTTCAGTGTCAGTAGATACAAAATCTCTGTGCAAGTGGATAATGATGGCTGTTTCCATTCAGCTGGAACAAAGCCATTGGTTACACTATGATTACAAAGAGTTCCCAATGGTGTTAGTACTCCATGTTGTAGCCCATGTAGCACTCAGCCTGTGATGTTATCATGTCCCATAGATACTGTTTTTGCCCACAGAGAGGCCATTTTTGACTGTCTCTTTAAAGAAACAAGGTAGGGGACAGGAAGTAGGGATGTCATAGTGTACATGTGGTGGGGACAGGGGAATGATGGTTTCACAAAACCTATTGATCAAACAGGTTAGCTGTGTTGACAGGCTCTGTATATGAGATATCATTAACCATGAGTTTGGCACACATGTGGGCCTTTCCTTTTGGGTTACAGATGTAACTATAGAATGCCTTGTGGTTGTCCTTCATGGAGGAGGCTACGTTGGACCCATACTTTGTTTTGGAGGACTTCCACTACAACACTTATTTGCTAGTTTATGCTGAGGAGGGAGTGTTTCCAGTTTAGGGGGGCTCCCTTTCTCCTACCCTTAGACAGAAATGTCTTCTTATTATTGTAAAGCCTGTTACTGGCAGTTGTCCATCAAGCAGGTTTGCTTCACCATGAGGTGCTTGTGCTCATCTCAGATATTGGTGAGTCAATGCAGTCATACAGGTGTTTGAATAAAGCATTGGTGTACAGCTCGGCATAGTTGTAAGTTACATCTGAGGGAAGAGGTGCAGTGATGCTATGTATACCATTCCATAGGAGATTACAGTCTGAATTGGTGAATGTCTTTAGTGTATGTGTTGCGGGGGGGGGGGGGTTGTGAGGTGTGATACCTACTGTGAATGAGACCAATTTGTGGTTAGATGTCACCATAGAGGACTTCACAGTGTGGGTGATATAGTGTTCTCCCACACTGGTAAGCATCCGATCCAGTCTGTTATCTCCCCTTGCGGGGGTGTTAACCAGTTATTACAGGGCATTGGAGATAATGAAATCGAGTTACCTTTGGGCAAGTGAGTCTAAGCATGAGTAATCTACCCAGTCGGTGGGTAGTAGAAGTCACCCCAAACCATGGTGTTTGGATGTATGTTGATAGACCCATGTAGATCCAAATAAGCAGAGTGGGTGTCCTGATTCATGGAGGGGCTCCTGTAGCTGGCAATGACTTGAATAGGTGCCCCACAAACAGTCAATAGCACCTGAAGTGTATCCATGAAATCATACACTGTAACCAATGTGGGTGTGTATGTATTGTTAATGAATATTTATACACCGGCACCATTAGTCTGCATGCCTACAGTTTGAGGTCTGCACATGTAGAAGGGGGTGTAGCCTGGTATTGCTGTGGTGCTCTCCGCAGCCTTGGACCATGTCTCTGTGACTGCACAAAGGTGTGTGTGTTCCAGGGTAAGGGCAGCTTCCAGTGAGTGCAGATTCCTGTTGACACTCCTAGCATTTAACAGCATAACATTGAAGTTGTTTGTACAAGGGGTTTTACATTGAAAATGTTGTCCATGCCACTACACCTGTAAAGGGCAGTATGGGTGTGGCAATAGCCCTGGCCAGCAGCCGACATCCCAAGGGGGAGCAACTGAACATCATATGTGGCAAAACAACCAGGTCTGTTGAGCATGTCATTCCAACCTGACATTTAGTGGATCCTCTTAGACTGGCACCAGCCTGACAGATAATGGACCCCCTTAGATTGGCACCAGATGCTAAGCCTATTACTGAAGTCAGTCATCTTCTGTTTGTACTGAGGCAACATCCTATGTGAAGGTAAAATGCAGCTGATGGCCAAGGCCATACCTGCTTGGGACACATAGTGTGAGAGATAACTCATGTCTATTGTCACACAGTCCAGACAGGTACGTCACAAGTCCTACACATCAAGAACTATGACGTAGTCAAGACAGTGCATGATGTTGACAGACTTGAGTGTACATGTGATATGCTGTATCCTGGCACCTCACAGACAGCTGACCGTGACCTGTCCCTTATCTAGACTGGTGAGAAGGACATCAGTGTGACTCACGATGTAATAAATTATGCCTAATATGTTTGATTTTGTGTTGGGCCATAAGGGTTTGACCAGTGAGACAGTGGTGCATTAGCTATTAAGCGTACTGAGTTCTGCACAGGTAGTATTATGTGCAACATGCTTGTGTTTCTGTTTGTGACGTGTCTGGTGTTTAGGTATGTTTCTGGTATGGACCTCCGCATATGTAGGCATGTGTGATGTGGGTTTGGGTGGAGTAGGAGGTGACGGGGCTTGTGGGCAAACCGCTCATTGTCATATTTACTGACAGGTGTATGAGAGAGCATGTATTCAAGGTTTTTAATCTAGATGCAACTTTCACACATTGTGTTTGTGTGGAGTATGAGTAGAGGTTTGGAGATGCTGTCCACATCTCTGCAACAGTCAGAGATAATGCCATTAGCCATAGATTATTGCTTGTGTATATGGCACAACAAGCCATGGTTACTCAGTGGCCTGAAAGGTGCATTTATGTACCATGTTACTACCTTTATGGTATCATTTTAAGGTGAAACAGTATCTGACTGTGTGGGATAACATGGTGCATTGAGTACATTGCTTTGCCAGGCTTGTGGCACTTGCATGAACCATAATGCTGTTATTAGGCATGTTTGCAATTGCATACCTACAAATGTGAAAATGTATAACTCCAGCAGTGTAAGGGTCATGGTGCTACACCCTTGAGCTTCACAGCCTCAAAGACACTCTCTGTAGGCAATCTTTCCACTGAAGATATGCATGTCTGTGCATGCACAGAAAACTTGTCCAACTTTGTTGTCATTATTGTAGTCTTGCAAGTGTACAATGTCTGTCAAGCAAACAGACAGCAAATGTATGTTGTGTGAAATGATGTTGGAATACAGTTTAGTGTTCCAGGAACATAAATGTATAGTTTGACAAACCTAGGACATGTGGGAGGGACTGAGACATTGGCCAAAGATGGCCAGCTGTCTGCAGTAGGCCTCACATCCATGTCATGCAGATCACCTCCATTACACTGTTGAAGGTCAAGCTGCATGAATTGCTGTGAAACTGTCACCTAACATGGATCACTGCCACTGTGCAGCTTGATAGAGCAACATTTGACATATATGTCACCTGAGACTTAAACTTATATTGTGATGTAGCAGCTGTGCTCCTAATCACCATCAGGTCAGTACCCTAGTGAAATGCTACAAGCCTTGGAACCCAAGGCATAATACAAGCAAATGTCAAATGATTGTTCTGGTTGCTAATTAAGGTATCTACCTGTAAAAGTTTACACAAAGCCTACAGACCTTTGCATCATGTGTGGCAATTGTGTGGATTAACAAACAGGCTGTGGCCCGCTTCTTATCTTGAGCTTGGTGCTAACATTTTGCCTCGGGTGAGAGACAAAGAATAGGAGCTTTGTATCCCAACACAGTGAGGTTGTGTTGAGACCAGCAGTAGTAATAACCAGGCATCAGCAATTCAGGCGACTCTTCTCTTTTCAGCATACTTCATGAGGTAATTTTTTTCAATTTGCACTGCTTGATTAGTGTGTAATTATGGTATAGACATTATAAATGGCAAAGTACAAATTCTGAAAATGACCAGTGCAAGTGGCATGTCAAAAGCAACATTGGATGAAACAAATTCATATTTATGTAGTCACCCTGTGCATCAGATACATAGCTTTATTTCCTTGCATCCACGAGTGAGATGAGAGGGATGTGGCAGGTATCACCACCTGCACAGGGTGTTGTGTGGGGGTGCAGGAGGCCTAGGCTGACCCAATAGGTTTTCAAGTTTGTGTGTGAGTCAGGAAGGGAAGCAGGAAAGATGGACCATGGAAATGTGATGTGTGTGTCTGTAGGTGACCTAAATGTGACAGTGGTGTTTGTGTGTGCCTGCATGTACACAGCCAAGCTCAGTGCCCTACATGTCTGTATGTTGGAGCCATGCATGGTAGAGCTGACAGTTCATCATCTCCGCCCCCGAACATGTGACCTGGCTCTGCCAACAGTTGCACTGGTATCTCCATGCCCATGGTCTGATGCTGTGCTACTACCCACAGGTGATGGCTGTCTACCGGGAACATGTCCTCCATGGGAATGCCCAGGACCATGAGCCCATGGTCTGCCATGTCTTGGCATGGACAGCACACTCTCCTCTGCAGTACTGGATGTACTGCCACTATAGAAGCAAGAATTTGCATTGCCACATTGACTCTCAGTAGATGTACTTGCTGACCTATGTCCATGGGGCCAATGCTCAACTCAAACCAGATATTCCATCACAGACAATGTGCTTTCCAAGACAGATAGTGTGCAATCTGTCTCAGACCAACATCTTTCCACTGCATCAGTGAACCGATCGAGGGTACCAGGAGGCAGTCATGGATGTCAGACTGCACTGCATCCATAACCCTGAGCATTCATCAGGAGGTCCTTTCTGAATGTGCCTGTGCTGCCATGATGACCCTAAACATATGCCGAGTGACCCGTGATGAGACACCTGCAACAGGTGGTGGAGGGACAGTAGGCCTCTTATCAGCACCTTTATCAATTCGCCTGCATGGAACCTTACCAACTCTTTGGTTATGGCCAGCGTCAACAGTCACTGCAGCCACAGTAACCACACTTCCCTGTTCAATGTCCCCACACTCTGACTGTCCAATATCTGTGGCCACAGGGGACTGGGCATGTGTAGGCATTCTGGCTCTGTATGGTGATAATGAGGGCAGAAGAGGGATGTCACCCTCTGTTTCAAATTCAGTCCTGCAACCCCCCCCCCAGCTGTGCCTCACTTTGCCCACCATCATTATCAGAGTCTGAAGAGACACTGACATAGGTTGTGAAGGGTACAAAGACCAACCACCATGGTCACCTATGATATAAAGGGAAAAGCATCATATTAATACTTACATTACTATGCTCTGCAGTACTATGTTGCAATATATGTTAAGCTGTATACACTGCTGTGACTATTACAAACTTGTATAACCCACAACCTCATACAGTACAACATGAGGACATTATTTTCTAGCCCACTTCTGTAATCATTTGGAAATAAATGTTCTTTAAACAGGAATATCATGAGCAAAACATAAATGATGTACACTGTTGACATTCTGTAAAACTCTGCACAGTTGACAGTTATGGCAATCTGTAATGTCCTGTCAATACTGCCAAATCAATCACTGTGGTCACATCTACAAGGTATGTGTATGAGTCTAAACTGTGTACAGTCAGAAAATATCTCTACAGTTGGCAGTCATGCAGACAGTACATCAGTCCAGCCAGCAGGCCTTTGATGACACAGTGAACTAAATCTACATCTCTGACAAAATAGTTTTGTACTTACCAGCAGGATGGGCACAGCCTCTTCCTATTCCTGATAGTTCTGGAAAAATTTGAGGGAGAAGTAATGTACACAGCAGTGCATGTGACAGCATAACAGGACTAATATTTCAAAATATCTCACATATACATTTGCTCCTATGTTAACAGGTATGTGGGTCACAAACTGTACATGAGCTTAAAACTGTAGCTAACCTCCCCCCTACAAAAAAAAACACCTGACACGAATGTAGCACTATGTGAACCCTGAGATGCTGACTACTACAATATTCCAATGATGATCCAACTAAGTATATCTGGATGCTCCTCTTGAGTAGAAGTGGTTGCATCTACATCCACGACAAATGGGGGGATGGATGCCTGGGAGCTGTCCTGTGTTGCAAGGTTCTCCAGGAAGTCCTCAGTGGCTGACAGAGGTTGTTCTGCTGCAGGCCCACCACCAGTGGCCTGATGATCTCTGGCCATGTCTGCTGCATGTCTGCATGCCAATTTGATCATGGCAGTTGCACGGTGTTGCACCTGCTCATTTGTGAGATTCTGGTGACCCACAGCATTAATGTTATGCACCAGTTCATCCCAAAATGCTGTACACTCTTGCCTATTTGCCCTCCCTCTGGATAGCAGGACTTGGTGGTGTTGTCTCAAGGCCTCAATAATGAGGTAATTTTCTGCCTGAGTGAAAGGTGGACAGTGTCTGGCATGCATGATATCTCCTGAAATACAAATAAATGAGAACACGTGTCAGGATCATATATGTGGGAGTACAGTATGTAAAGATACAGCAGTAAAGGAAGCCTATTGGTATTCCCCGCTTGATTACACATCACTAATCAACAATGTGCCAAACATACAACAGTTGTGGAAGCAATTAGGATTGTAGCAATAGTGACCCACTGCTGTTTGTCACATGACAGATATGTATGATCACACAACAAACGCAGGAGTCCATTGCAATGTGTTCCATAACAGAGGAAACCCCCACCCATAGCATATGTATAAACAACAGTGCTAACCAAATAGCAGGGTACTACTACAACTGCTAACAAAGGAAGTATCCATGAGACCTGTGTACCTAGTTAACACACAGTATTATACCCTTGCTGTACTCTACATCCTCTGTAGGTGTAACACAGCTGTGATCACTGGGATGTCATTATTACATTTCTAAGAAAGGCGTACTGATGTAATCCCCATTCCCCCTAAGTACATTCAAACATATGCATCATGTTGAAAACAAAATGGTTACATACCTGATGAAGTTCAATACTCCTCTGTTGAAAGATACAGCTGTATGAGTACTGTGTGAATGACTTAAGCATACAAAGTAACTCTCACAATGGCTCCCCTAGGAAGGTGTTTGCCTTTTGAAGATGGATCTCATTAGCAGGTGATTGATTCTCAACCAATCTGTGGTTCAGGAATGCTACATGCAGCATACACAGCTGATTTACAGTGTAATCAGCCAATCCCATGCAACTATTTTACCTTTCTAGATGCTGGGATAATTGTTGAATCAACAAAATCAAATCACCAATTGAATTCCCAAAATCCTGTGAAAATAAATGTTGGGACCCTTCCACAAGCAAATCGGTCGCCATATCAAACATCTGAGGAATTTACAGCAGAAGCAGAGTTACCCTGCCCCTCAATCGAATACACATTGTCAGAACAGTCCACCCCATCAAGGGGGTTTCAAGGCCATGAGAGGAAACACCAGAGCCAGGTTTTAGAGTTGATAGTACCAGCTATGGGTGATGGATATGTCTTACCAACTGTTAAAATAACCTCAAATAGTGAGGAAGATGTTAACATTTATAATTATTCAACAGTGGTGATTTATTTGCAAAGGGCCTCACATTTTGCCTAGTAAGACGATGGATTTGTCAGGTGTATTAATCGATTTGAGACTTTTTGTCAGGAAACGCAATTTGAGTTTTTTGTTTCAGAATGTGAGATCAATTACAAAACCATTTAGTATTTCAAGCACTTATAACCCTAAGATCCATGCCACCCTTGAATTGTTTGAAAGATTGTGTGAACTTGATATACGTAATATTGGTATATATGGGAATTATATAGAAAATAATACGACTCAGGCTGAGAAGCTAGAGCTGAAAGGACTTAATGGTGAGAAATCTATATGAATTATGAAACCTGATAAGGGGGGTGGTGTGGTGATAATGAGTAAGGTGGATTATAATGGTAAGATGAAAGGAATTTTAGCAACTGAAACATATGAGCCTAGTTCTTTAAATCAGTTGAATGGTGCTTATAGGGCAATAAAAGGGGCCTTGCAGGATTTATTCATCGAGGGCAGTATCTCCATTGAGGAACTGAACTTTTTGGATGTCCCTTTTCCTAGGATCCCAACAATTTTTGGGTTGCCTAAGTTGCATTAAAATATCCACCAGCCACAAACGTGTCCAATAGTAGATGCAAGAAGGTCTATCATGTATCCCATAGTCAAATTTATTGACATTAAATTAAAGGATTTGGTGATAAAGGAACCATCTATTTTTAAGGACTCATGGGAATTCTTGAACAAAATAAAGAGAATTCAATTCAAGACTGAATTTGTTTTCATCACTGTAGATATTAAGTAGTTATATTCTGTGATTCCACATGATGTAGGAATTGAGTGGTTTTGTGAGTATTTAGTGGAAAAAAGTGTAATACAAATTAAAGTTTTGGAACAATTGGTGGAGATGATTCTGCTTAATAACTACATCACATTTGAGAAAGAATTTTATATATAACATGAAGGGGCGGCTATGGGTTCACCATGTCGTGGTGTATGTGCGAATATTGTAATGTTATGTTGGGAGCATACATTTTTGTTTAATTCAAGGTTCCAGCAATACTGTCTTTATACATGTTTTTTGGATGACATGTTTTTATTTGGGATGGCCCTAAAGAAGTAATTCCTCAATTTTTGGATTATATTAATAGTACAACAACTTTTTTGAAATTTACACATGCAATAGGTGAGAAAGAAATTGCATTCCTGGATGTGTTTTTATCAAGGGGTAGAGTGAATAATAGATTTGTTTCCAGGAGTTTTAGAAAAGAAACATACTCAGACACTTTACTACATTTTTGTAGTGCACACCCCTTTAAGCAAAAGTGGGCTGTGGTGAAGGGTCAGTTCGTCAGGGCAGCAAGAATGGTGTCCACTATGGAATTTTTCTTGGACGAATATGACCTTCTAAAAGGTACGTTTCTTAAGCATGGCTATCCTTGCTACCTAACAGATGAAATTATGCTGGAGATCCTGAATAAAAGAGAAAAGGGACACTTTGTACCCCTTGTAAGAGAGGTACCAGTTTATGCAAATGACATAAAGCATAATAGTGGATTGTCTATGCGTTATCAATTGACTATTACAGGGGACAAACTTTTGGTGTCATTTCCATGTGGACACTGTTGCTTCTGTAAATACATGCTCAAATATAAACAATTCACAAGTAAAAACCCAGGCAGGGTATTTGACATACAATGTTTTGGAAATTGCGGATCAGATTGGATTATATATCTGGCTACCTGTAACTCTTCATCTTTTTATATAGGACAAACATCACGTCCCCTACAGATTCGGATGTCAGAACATTACAGTGACATCTGCAACAAACGGTTGGCTAATGCCTTATACAAACACCAAATTACCCATCCTACTGCCCATTTTTCCTTTACAGTGATTGATAAGATACAGGGAGATCAGTCTAATAAATTAGGCTGGCATTCCATCTTGAATAATAAGGAGAAATATTGGATTGTCAAATTAGGTGGTTTGTTTTCACCAGGCTTAAATGACCATTTATAATTTAGGTTTATTTTATATTGTGTTATATGTTCATGAATTTATTAATTGAACTGCAGGAAATGACATAATTGGAAGCATGGGTGTATTAATATATAAACACATGGTTGTGTTAGCATTGTTATTCACTGAGGAAGGCTGGTGTGCCGAAACCGGTATGATGCTACTTTGAAAATAAACAGATTCTGCAACAACACTTGGTGCTGGCTTTTTTTTTTTCTTAAACCCTACAGACCTGAAAGACATTTTGTCAACTGATAATATGGATTTGGTCCCTGTGGGCAGTTTTGGTAATAATGAAAAAAGTATTGATGTGGAGTATAAGAATTCTTTCATCACCACATCTTGTGTTAACAGTAGGCAAATAACTAATATACTGATGAAAAACTGGCAAATCTTAAAATCTGGCAAAGATTTAAGGAATTTTATTACTGAAAAAACTATTATTGTTTACAGGAAAGGGATGAATCTGAAAAATGTGTTTGAGAAACAGGTGGTTTTACAGACCAATAGTACTATGAAAAAGTGTGTTTTTTACTCATATTGTTCATCAGTATTAGGGGTTTTAGAGGTAACCATTAATGGGTATAAGGTGAAACTGCGAGCAAAATATTCTTGTTTGTCAGAAAGGGTGGTGTCTTATGCTGCTGTTGTGCATGTTTTTATATGGGTAAAACTGACAGGAAGCTTAAGTCACGTTTATATAAACATCTGAGAGATATTAAACTTAAAAAAAGAGACAAATGCCCTGTCAAAACACTGCAGAAAATGAAGGACATAGTTTTAAATTTATAGTACTGGAAACTTTACAGCTAAATGAAAGGGGTGGAGCGTGGTCTTTATTATTAGAAAGATGTCAATTGATCTGGCAGCTACTCTTGAATGCTCTATGGTGGCCAGGTTTGAATGGGCAGGCTTCAATTAGTAATATTTTAAGACTTAAGGCATTGGAGAGATGACTTGCTTGAATACTGAAATATGAATGAATACATATGGAATTTTTAAAGATAAACACGTGCTATATGTAGGGTACCTGACAAATCTTCGAATGCTCAAAATTTCGAATGTTACTTGGTCGAGACCAAACATTCTAAATTTTGAATGTTCGAAGATAGACTTTCAACAGTGCCATATGGTGCAGATAGGGAGAATTTCCCTGTTCTGCACTGAACTATGGTCTTGGAGTTGGTATATTTAAGTTGGGGGGTGTGGGGGCACAGCTGTTAAAGTGTTTTTTTCTTTTTTTACTTTTTTTTTTTTATTTGATGTTCGAACATCCAAATGTCGCACATTTGGTCTCGACCATGTATTGTTCAACATTTTGGCTTTTCGAACATTTAACATAGACCCTATATGTATATGTATGTATTTTATTTTATGTAGAGTTGCTGTAAAAAAAAGGATTTTTATGGCATTTTTAATCATGAATGGAATGGGGTGTGTGTCTTAGTATGTTTTTGTAATGATTGACAGTTTTAAGGGGTGTATATAAAGCTGAAGGTTTGGTGCTGACATTTTTATCTGAAGTTTCTTTTTGTGTGAAACAAAAGTGCTTATCATTTTTTTTTATGAATAAATAGTGACTTATACTTGCCAAGGTCACTGTGGATTTGTTCAGATATAACACAGTGGAAATACAAAGTTTTGTTTTTGCAATCTGTTTCTAACAGGAGTGACTGAATCAAACTACTTTCTTTTCCTGGAGGCAGGTGAACATATTTATGAAATTGACTATATTTTATCTGAGCACTACTTGGGGATTCATTCAGACAATGAGTAATTTTCTTTCCTTGGCTCTATCAATATATATAAATCATCCATATAGCTATATACATCTATCAATATCTCTCTCTCTCTCTCTCTATATATATATATATATATATATATGTGTGTGTGTGTGTGTGTGTGTGTGTAGATATATATATATATATATATATATATATATATATATATGTATATATATGTATATGGGTTATCTTTAGTACGTCAACAGCCCACTACATCAAATTCCACTTCTCCGACACAGCAGAACATCTACAAATGAAGAGCCGATGTTTCCCACACAGTAAGTTACCATTTGGCCATCCAGAACTGAAAAACTACCATTAAACCGACTACACAAATGTGGGGGGGCTACTCCCCCCACACACTTCTACATGGGAGGCTTTGCCACCCGCAACCCCCTAACTTAATATTCCAACTCCAAGATTGCACTACCACGGGGGTATGGGGCAAAGTTCAGGTGGATGGCCGAACGGTAACTTACAGTGCAGGAAACTTCGGCTCTTCATTTGTCGATGTTCTGCCATGTCAGAGAAGTGGAATTCGATGTAGTGGGCTTTCGACATACTAAGGTTAGCCCACATATGTGTATATATATATATATATATATATATATATATATATATATATATATATATATACACACACACACATAAAAAAATATATATATATATATATATATATATATATATATATATATATATCACAACCAATAATAAACAAGTTGAACACTTAGCCCAAATGTCTCGCATTATGAGACCAGAATTTCTGACTTTTGAGCAGAATCTGAACACTGGCGCCAGTGTTGGTAATGGAGGCATGGCTAATTTTGTTTTTTCTACTTGGTTAAACAACACAAGAATTGGTTTTAATTGGACAGATGCACCTGTGACTGTAAGTTTTTCTTCTGATGCACAGCACAGCTGAATTTATTTGAGAATAAGCTCATTAAATACAATTTTCTACAATTGGACACTACCTATTAAAAAATGTATCTTTAGGAGACGGGTCCCCAAGGGACTCAGGGTATGGAAAATTCATAATGGAGTATCTGATGACTTACAGCTTTATCAGCATTTAACCTACATTTTTGATTACTGTCATTGTCAAATCATGGGCATTTTAGTGCAATATAATGAGAGACAAATGACTGGTTTGCTTGAAAACATGCATAAGTTGGATGCATTGCTAAAAATGACTTATTGCTTGAAGTTAAGTTAATAATAAGATTTTTAGTTATGTTGATAATTTATTTGAAAAAATTAAAATGAAGAAATCCAACAACCTGGCTAGGGATGAAGTGGATTATCTTCAAGGGGTAGTTTATCCTAAACCTTGATCAATTGGTAATAAGCAGAACAGTAAAGTGGTTGATTTTGAATCGATTAATTCAGTAGATGTTCCTGTTGATTCTGAAGTGGAGGCCAGTTTTAGGAATGTTAATAGTGATTTTTTAAGTATGGAACAATTTCCACCACTATGCTGACCAGAAAGGATGGCTCAAATGAATCGGGTGAATGCTCTACAAGAAACTGGAATGTCTGCCAACACATACAACCATGATGCTTGTTACAGGAACACAAAAACAAGGGAGGGGATAGTATTGCTATTAAGTGGCAACTTAGGGTCTGGGTTTGATTCCTCAGCCTGTGTTGCCCCCCTCTGCACCTATTATTGATTTAAATATGGGTTTTCTGACATACAGTGGATATGAAAAGTGTACACACCCCTGTTAAAATTCCAGGGTTTTGTGATACAAAAAAAAATAAGACCACAATAAATAATTTCAAAACTTTTCCACCTTTAATGTGATCTATAACCTGTACAATTCAATTGAAAAACAAACAAATCTGTTAGGGGAAAAATATAAAAAAATAAAAAACGTACAATAAGCTGGTTGCATAAGTGTGCACACCCTTAAATTAATACTTTGTTGAAGCAACTTTTGATTTAATTATAGCATTCAGTCTTCTTGGGTAGGAGTCTATCAGCATGGCAAATCTTGACTTGCAATACTTGCCCACTCTTCCTCGCAAAAGCTCTCCTAATCGGTTAGATTGCCAGGGCATCTCTTGTGCACAGCACTCTTCAGGTCACCCCACAGATTTTCTATTGGATTTAGGTCTGGGATCTGGCTGGGTCATTCCAAAACTTAAATTTTCTTCTGGTTAAGCCATTCTTTTGTTGATTTGGATGTATGCTTGGGGTCATTGCCATGTTGAAAGGTGAAATTCCTCTTCATCTTCATCTTTCTAGCAAACCCCTGAAGGTTTTGGGCCAAAAGTGATTGGTATTTGGAACTGTTCATAATTCCCTCCACCTTGACTGAAACCCCAGTTCCAACTGAAGAAAAGCAACCCCAAAGCATGATACTGCCACCAACATGCTTCACTGTGGGGATGGTGTTCTTTTGATGATGTGAAGGGTTGTTCTTGCACCAAACGTACCTTTTGGAATTGTGGCCAAAATGTTCAACCTTGATCTCATCAGACCATAACACTTTTTCCCACATGCTTTTGGGAGATGATGTATTGTTTTGCAAATTTTAGCTGGGCCTGGATGTTTTTCTGTGTAAGAAAAGGCTTCTGTCTTGCAACCTTACCCCATAGCCCAGACATATGGAGAATACAGGAGATTGTTGTCACATGTAGTACATAACAAGTACTTGCCAGAAATTCCTGTAGCTCCTTCAGTGTTGCTGTAGGTTTGGAAGCCTCCCTGACCAGTTTTCGTCTTGTCTTTTTATCAATGTTGGAGGGATGTCCAGTTCTTTGCAACGTCACTGTTGTCTCATATTTTCTCCACTTTTTGATGACTGTCTTCACTGTATTCCATGGCATATCCAATGCTGTGAATTTTTTTTTACCCTTCTGACTGATAACTTTCAACAATGAGATCCCTTTGATGCTTTGTATGCTCACTGCAAACCATGGCTTTTGCTGTAGCAGGCAATTGAGTAAATGTCAGGAAAATCTTACTAGAACAGCTGAACTTTATTTGGGGTTAATCCGAGTCTCTTTAATTGATGGCAGGTGTGTACCCAAGAAGACCAAATGCTGTAATTCAATCAAAAGGTGCTTCAACAAAGTATTAGTTTAAGGGTGTGCACACTAATGCAACCAGCTTATTGTACATTTTTTATATTTCCCCCCCTAACAGATTTGTTTGTTTTTCAATTGAATTGTACAGGTTATAGGTCACATTAAAGTGTGGAAAAAGTTTTGAAATGTTTTATTGTGGTCTCATTTTTTTATATCACAAAACCTGGATTTTTAACAGGGGTGTTTACACGTTTTATATCCACTGTACATATTTTAGAGCCATTACTTGGTTATAATTTGTTAATAAATTAGTACAAATGTTTTAAAATATATAATTACCATGATTTGGAAATTGATATGAGGCACTTTGACCTTTTTAGTAAGGGTTTTACATTTGTGCCTAAACTTAGGACCAATCTAAGTCAGGTTTTGATTAATTCAAAGATGTATGTCAGGAAACTCAGTCGAGATGTTATGATTCTCCCTTGACACCCTGTACAACTGAAGTGTTTTCTAGAAAAAGCACTAATAATCATCCTCTGCACCCTACTTGGCAGTTATTTGAAAAGTTCTGTGAGATGGCTGCTAGGAAGTTGTATAAGCGGCATCTCAGTATGAGACACAATTTATCTAAGGATGAATCTGCACTATTGAAAGCTATAACTTGCAAAAGAGAAATTAGAATTATGAAACTCAACAGTATTGGTATGTAGCTCTTATGATTGCAATTGATTATACAACCAAGATGTATAACATTCTTAGTAATGATGCCCAGTATATTAGAGTGTCAAGAAATGAAGTGCACAGAACATGTTATAAAAATTGATATACAATTGGAAGTAAATTAACAAATCAACAAGTTTAATATTTGTTTTATAAAAACATTATAGATCATAAATTACACATATTTTAAAGTTTGATCACCCAGTGATATCCACTATTTTTGGCATCCTTAAGATGCAAAAGGATGTAGAAAATCCCCCTGTGCACTCCACTGTAGCAGTTACTGATTCCAAAATGCATGCTCTTGTTATTTTTATAGATGGAAAATTGAAAAGTTTAAAAAAAAATAGCCATATATTCCCAAGGATTCTTGGGATTTTTCTGGCATTTTAATGCAAATAATCTTCTTGCTACAGTTGATGTAACAAATCTTTTTCCTGTATCCCACGTAATATGGGCATAAACTGATTTAGGGATGCTTGCTATACTTGTGCTTTTTTATCTAATAATGAGACCCACACGTTGGGAGACTTTATGGAGATCATTCTCAACAATAATTACATTTATTTCAAGGGACATTATTTTAAACAATCACAGTATAGCAATGGCAGCTGTTTGCACCTCATATATGCTAACATTGTATTATGGCATTGGAAGCAAAATTTTGTTTTTGAATCAGTTTATATGCAATATACAGTATTTTTTGAGGTTTTTGGATGACATATTCATTATTTGGAAGGGAAGTATTCCACAGTTTAATGAATATATATGTTATTTAAATTCTAGTACAGATTTTTTGAGTTTCATGTCTACTTATTCATATGATGTTATTAATTGTTTTAAACGTGTTAGTATTGAAGGATTTGGAAAGCTAGTTGTTTCATTCTAGACTTTATAGAAAACCCACCGAGTTCAACATTGTTTTTTAAATTTTTTTAGAAATCACCCAATCTTTCAAAAAAGGCATTTGGTAAAGGGACAGGTTGCCTAGTTTGAGTTTACACACAAACAAAAACTTGATTTTACTGTTGATGCTTTTTCTGTCTTTTGAACCTTTTTAAAAAACTAAATTAAAACATTTGTGGTTTGTCTTAGATTTGTAAGTTCTTGTGAGATTTTTTTGTTCAAACCTCTGTTTGTTGTGGTCTTTTTCCCTTTCTGAAACTGTTATAAATGAAGTTAACTGTTGATCAGTTCCTATCTTGTTTTGTGTGAGCATGTTTCTCATTTTTTTTTGAGTTTTTTCTGAGGCCAGTGGTTACATTGGTCAGAAAACTTGTCCTTGCATTTTTGCAGTGACTGCTATGAAGTTGGCCCCAGTCAACTGTAGTTTTATTGGCCGTCGAGTTCAATTCCTCTCTCTTTCAGCATGGGGCTCCGTACGCTTTTACGATTTAAACGGAGTAGCCACTCCTTAACTAATTAACTGCTCTCTTCACTCCTGCTAACTTTTCGCAGTTTTATTTAACAAAAGCAAAATTTCCCTAGTAAAAAAAAAAAAGTAATCCTTTTCTAAAAAAGCTTAAAACTTTCTTTAACAGCATTTTCCTTTCAAAGCTTTTTAAACAGAACTTAAACATTATAAAAAACTTCAGCATCTTCTTTAAAAAGTTCCCACCTCTATTTAAAAATTCTCTCTCAAAACTAAAAACCCACTTCTTCATTTATCCTTCTAAAGTCCTCTCTCATTGTTAACTGCCAAAGGTCTCCATGGACTAAGGTGTAATGAGGCCCAGTTACACCCACCGTCCTCTCCCTCTCAGTTACATCCGACCCTCTCAGAGCAATGTATCAATTGCCAAATGCAGAATTTGCCCTCTCTCCCTCCAGTTGGCTCAATCAGACATGAGATGCAGCTATTTAGCCACACCTGGCTAGCTAGGCAAATACTTCCAAGGCAAGACCACATAACAATAACTGAATCACACACCCACAAAAAACACATAAGGCAAAGCTAGACATAACAAAGCTCAAACACAAACACACAAGAACTACAAGCAGAGGCAGCAAGAACAACACCTAAAGCAACACAACTCAAGAAACACATGTTAAACAACAACCGCCACCTCACTACAGTCCCAGCAACAACATCACAAAAAACAACTCGGGAAAAAAGCAGTAGTCCAAGCACCATACCACCCACCAAACATACACAACCATACACACCACCACAAAAACAGTAAGACACACAGCACCAGCCTGAACATACTTCGTCACCAGCAGCACTCTCCACACACCAAACAAACACCTACATACCACACAGCAAGGGTCCAATCACACTGTATTGTTACATGACAGGTGCTCAGTCCAAACTATGGTGAAAGACCTGAGATGTACTTCCAGCACTGAGGAACTCCACACATACATAGCCCATCCTACACTGATTCCCCTCCTTGGTGAGACCCCATGCCTGAACATAGAGAGGACAGGATGAGAAGCCTTGAACAATTGGCTTAATTTCCTGAATTTACTTAGTGGATTAATTTTAATCCAGGTGCTGTACATGGGGATGACATGACTGATAGCATGCTTGAAGCTTTGACAAGCACCTGTCACTTGAAGAGGACTGGATACCCTGCTCATTAAATTATTAGTGTGTCTGTCTGCCTAGGCAAGGATTACAGGCAAACCTCATTTTCTAAAAAAACAAACTACCACATGTCAAAATGAAAATACTCAATGAACTGCTGGGCTTCACGCTGCTCACCACCAGCCTAGGCCCTAAAAAATGGCAAAAGACGAAAGGTTCTCCTGAAATGGAAAAGAAGTCTGTCTGAGAATCCTTAGAACGAAAGGTAAGGCTCCTGAATACACCCGGGGCCTTCAGGTCATATGAACCCTCATGCAAATTCTCTGTAAACCGGACCACACCAGATAGCACCAAGTATCCATAGGTTCCACCCTCAAGGCCCGGTGACCACCTCGCAACCAAAACATCGGAAAAACCATCATCAAAAACCAACTCACAATTTGTAGCCCTCACAAAAGGCGGTTGGTGTAACAGCCTCCTGACCAATAACAGGGGCACACACAGCTCCCCTGATGAAGTATCAGACACCACCATATTGGGTTCACCAATAACAAACATGACTCCAACATCAAAATCATCACCCCACCCCTTACTTAGAAACCCAATTCTTCACCATTATTCAACAAATGTTCATAAACAACATGTTATGGGACAACTGTCACCGCCCAACAATAGGATCCTCATCATCAGATCCATGGGAAAAAATGCTCCACACTCAATGCCCACATCAGAAAATAGATCAATCCCAACCACACATAAATCAGATCCACATAATCCCAACCTATATCAACCAAACAAAAGACCCACACAAAAAACTTCATAAAGCACACTTCACAAAGGTCAAGTCCACCTCACAACCCCGAGCCAGTGGAAACCACAACCCCAGTTGTGGAAACCACTTACAAAGACCACGAACCGCTACTCCAGCCTTGCCCATGGCCCTCCACAACCCACAATATCAGGCTCTCCCTAATAAATCCCAGACTCTGACATCCAAGGACTGCATGACAAAGGCAATAAAACCAGCCATAAGACTCCAAGAAAATAGAAACAAGCAATTACACTCTAGCCATAAAAAGAAGAGCACATCATTAAAAATAAATTACCTTATGAAAGCACGATCAAAGATAAAAGAGAAGAGGATCAAAGAGATTCAAAAATTGCCATAGAAAAAAAGAATCATCCATAAGGAAAAACTTCAGAAAAAGAGAGATAGATTCAAGAAAAATCAAAAAAAAATAAAGAAAAATCAATGATGGCGTCATCCCAAGCCAAAGACACACTCCCACATTAGAGCAAAAATCAAACTTCCCCCCAGACCCCTCTCCCCCAAAAGGACAGCCTCCAGTGCGTTCTCCCCTCCCCTCTAGATCCAGTGCAGAAATAAAGCTATCAGCTCGTGCACAGCAGCACCAACACCAATGGGCGGTGTGGTGTCGGCTGTGCTAATGAAACTCAATCAGAACTAAAGCCGCAACGGCTGGTGTAACTACCTGCTTAGCTTTATACACCATAAGCCGCGCAGGTAGGTGGCTGGGTGGCTGTGTGTCAGTGATCCTAAAGGCGGCTCCCGGACCCTGGTAAGTACTTCCATAAAGGTAACTCCCCCCGCCTGGTCTGCAAAGCGATGGAGAGTATAGGAACTCATAAACAAAGACATAGGAGACTTGCAGAGACATTGACCCGAACTTTTTTGGGGAAGCTCAAAGACCAAGGTTTTTGAAGCCTTTTGAATTCGAGTCGACTTCCTGATTAGGCCAAGCCATGAGATGATGGAAAGGCACAGTCTACCAGCCTACCTAAAAAGAGCAAAAAGCTTTTACCGACCCCTATAGAGAAATATTATAGAAACTTACCAGCTTAAATGTAAACCCATGATGTCATTAAGAAACAAAAAGGACAGAACCCAGAATGAACCCACGCTGTTAGGTAGCTGGCCATGTCAGACTCAGTCACCGGTCACAAGTGTCAGGCACAGCAGTCTGGCCGCCCCTGTTTCACCGGCATCTACTTCTCACTAGTACACATAGCAGAGGACTATGGTTGAGGGACAAAGTTGCAGATGACTGACCGGGACTGATACTGGGAGCCATAGTGGAAATACAGAATATTCCAGAGGAGGGGTCTCGAAACTGATAATGGTGCCAGAGCCATGGCCTGAAGTTAAATGCCAAAAATGTAATTAAATGCCAAAAATGAATAAAAAGTATAACCAACCTTTACCATGTACAGCAATCCACCCAGCAAGCACAGAAGAGGGCACACCAGGGGGTTATCAGGCTGACAGTGGCCTCTTTTGACTTACACTTTCACAAAAAGTTTAGAAAAACCCTTCTACAAATTGCCCACCTGAACCTGAATTTCACTACATCCAGATCATGGGAGGTCACTGTTCCTGTGCTTCTTTATTCACAGATCAGTCAAGTACAAACAGCACCTGCCCCCCATCTGGGATGTATCTCACCCGACAGGAGAGAGACCCGAGAGACCACCAAAAGTTCAAAGAAAAAGATAAAATCATGCAAAATGCTGCAAGACTAAAGACACTCCAAAAAACTCAACTACCTTCAGTCGCATATACCCTGCTCTGCAGGTGACCCTGTGCCCTGACATACAAGGCCATGTGGACATGGAATTAATGGAAAACCTCAAAATCAACCAGATCCACTAGAGCAATCTTAGCAAAACGCGACTTAAGATATAAATAGGATATGCTGACATGCTGGAGGGATGATACAGAGACCCAGATGTTGTGGAATAAAAGAATAAAATCCCGGTCCATGTGAGGCAGAGCACCTCTGGAGAAATCTCAAGTGACCTTGGAGATGATGGTGGTTAGTCGAATCATACTCATCATCTCTCTGTTGCTGGACAACAAACAACAAACTAAAACTAATTTTGTATTTTAACACAAGGGGTACGTAAGCCATTAAAAAACTCTAGCTATTATAAAAAATGCTTAGGGGCAGATAGCCTAGTATAAACCTATGAACCTATATGTGTCTCAAGATTAACATCTGAGGATGATCAATTTATTAATGAAATAGATATTTTATGCAAGATGTCTTTGGTTAGGGGATATCCACTGACATTGTTAAATGACATCAAAGCTGAAGTATTACAGAAAAGGATGAACATTTTTTTCTTCACTGTTAGGGGATATTTCTTTTAATAAAAGCAGTGGAAATACAGATAATGATAATGAACAAGAAAAAACTAGTAGTGATACTAAAAACTATGAATTAACTATGGCAGTTAAATATGGGGCAGGAAGAAATCAGACTAAGCGTACATTAATAAGTAATTGGGAAATTACTGAAAATGACACATAAATATTAGGGAATCAACCACATTTTATTTATAAAAGGCACTTGAATATAAAGGAAAGATTTGAAAAGGGAAGTAACAGAGTTGTAAAAATAAGCTGACCAAGGGTATGAAGTGTGGTGCTTGCTCTCAGTGCAAGTATAATTTATTTTTGAAGGACAGTGTCTAAAGTTTAAAACACAGACCATCGATTTCAAGATGAGTTATTATTCTGACTGTAATACTTCTGGGGCAGTGTATTTAGCATTCTGTGATTATTGTCACTGTTATTATGAGGGTAAAACAGAACATGTATTGAAAAAGAGGATATATGAACACTATTAGGACATCAATAGTATCAATACTAGCAACACATTATATAAGCATAAGTTAAAGTGTAAAGAGATTTTATTTTTTTCTATTAGAAAACATTGCAGTCAACTCAAGAGGTAATCTTTGGGAGCTTAGACTTGAATACAGGGAACTTCTATGGCAAATAAGATTAACTGCAAGCATACACCCTCATATGAATGATGTCATTTCTTTAAGTAATATCTTGAAATTACGTACTGTGAAGTTATAGCACTACAATCAATTTTAGATATTGACAATGGTTATGAATTAAGGTATGGCTATAAAGATTATTTCATTAGATTTATATATAAAATTTGTATGAATTGTTTTACATCTTTTGAATTTTTAAAGCAGTTTTATATAGTATGTGATAACTGGTCACTTGACTTTTTAAAATGTTTTTAAGTGGCTGTGTATAATTGGACAAAAGCACTCAACATATACATTAAAATTATGCATTTATTTATCATGGTTGGTGTAAAGACTGGTAGATATGGGTGAAGGCTGCCAGCCTAGCCAGATAGAATTGTGCAGATAATTCTATTATTTGTAAATATGAATTTTGAACTTAAAACAATGTGGCAACATTGTCATCTGCTGTAAATAAAGCTAAGTCAAGCATTTCTTGTTGGTCATTTGAAATTAAAATTATTTCATCACTGCCTTTGATGTTTTACAAGTCAGCTCCGGTCTGGCTAGATGAAAGCTTCCTGCCTATTGTTTTAAGGCTAAAGTTAATGACCAGAATTTACACGTGGAATATCCTTTACTGCTCTAAGTGTAAAAGAATGTAAATGCAGTTTCTGTCAACCTGGGAACACCAGGAAGGTGTAAAAAATGATGTAATGTTTAGCAGAACAGGAGTTTCAATTTAAACAGTGAGAACCAGAGATTATTAAGCATTTTTGTTGACTATCCAACTCACAGCACTGCCTGTTGCTCTATGTAAGTAAGTTATTTTAGAAGTGTTTTTTATTGTAGCAATAGCTAGGAATTAGAAAGTTTAGACTTAGTGTTTTTCTGTGATGTCAGAACTTTACTACTGATTTATTTTAAGTATTTCTGTGTGATCTCTGAACTCTTTTGATTAGCACTGACTGTGTAGTAGAAAGTATTGTCTTGTGGTTTTAATTATTTATTATTAAATATTTTAAAACCTTTTAACTGTGGCTGGTTTGTGTAGAGATAAGTTAAGCTCTAGAGTACATTGCATATTTATAGAGTTTATTGTACAAAGCCTCTCTAATAAGCCTTGATTGATTAGTCACACTTACCAATCGGATAATAATATTGCACAGTAATAATTGGACACCCTTTTAAAGGCCTTTGTGTAGCTGATAAATATTAGCTGGGTGATGGCAGTAATTACCACTGTATAATCTGGGTAAAAGGGGCACAGCTGGAGAACCAGCCTTCCACAGAAGTGTCTGTATGGTTGTATAAACTCTTATCTTAAAGTGTGTGTGTGTGTGTGTGTGTGTGTGTGTGTGTGTGTGTGTGTGTGTGTGTGTGTGTGTGTGTGTGTGTGTGTGTGTCAGCTACTTGGGCAGAGATACAAAGCACTGGTTGGACAGAGAGGGTGCTGGAGATTTTAGCTTGCCCAGCTAGGCTAAGATCTGGACCCTATAGCTGTGCCAGTGGGGAGTCTTATTAGGGACACGGAGAGCAAAGGATCAGCCAGCCCCAGACTGACTGTGATCTCTGTGTGCTCTTAAGGGAAATTGCACTTTACTGTGTGTATTTGTTATCCTTTCCTCACATATGAGATGCCCTCTCTGGTGTTAGTGGTGAGGATTGAGGCTCCTTGATTGCTGGGCCAGGGCACGAGCATTACAGTTGGATATCTGTTTTTTATTTTAATGTGGAAAGTGATCTTGGCACGTGGGCTAATTGTTAACAACATTTATTCTTGGTTATTGGTGTTTTTGTGAAGTCTTTTCTCCAATTGTTGCATGGTTTCCAGTTTTACTTTTTGGAGATTCCACTATGTCCTCACACTGTTTGTTTCCAGGCACTACACCTACTGAGTGACAAGCATGTAACCTTCTGGATATGCTGGCTACTAATTTTGGTATTACTAGGTCATTTGAATGGCTAACTTGCTGTTTAACCCAGTTGATGCAACTTTTCAGTCCTATCATTACTGATATGTACAACAAGGACAAGAGTGGAGATTTTTTTTAAAACACAAGGTTCAGCTTCTTTGAACATCTGATTGTGTTCAGGGATCAATGTGGAAATGAATAATCCCACCATGGGTTTCTTCCAGAGAAGCAAGGTAAGCATGCATCCTCACATTATGAGACTGGACAGTCTGAATTTGGGCAGAATCTGAATAGTGTCAGCAGTGTTAGTAATGTAGGCATGGCTAATTTTGGTTAAACAACATGAGTGTTGCTTTTAATCAGACAAAGCACTTGTGATTATAAGTTATTCTTTTGATTCACAGCTTAGTTTATTTGAGAGTAAGCTCATTAAATACAATTTGCTACAGTTGGACAATCCCTATATGTGTAGAAAGGTCCTCAAGGGACTCATGGTATGGAAAATTCTTAATGGAGTATCTGATGACTTAGAGCTTTATCAGTATTTAACCTCCATTTTTGATTATTGTGGTTGTCAAATCATAGATGTTTTGGTGCAATATAATGACAGACAAATGACTGGTTTGCTTGAAGACATACATAAGCTAGATGCATCGCTAAAAAATGACTTACTGTTTGAAGTTCATTTAAATGACTATAATAAGAATTTTAGTCGTGGTGATAATTTACTTGAAAAAATTATGATGAGAAAATCCAAGAAATTGGATATGGTTGAAGCATAATATGTTAAAGGGATAGTCAATCCTAAACCTCAATCAACTGATAATAAGCATAATAGTAAAGTGGTTAATTTCAAATTTATTAATTTAGTAGGCACAATCTCCACCATTATGCAGACTAGAAAGGATAGCCCAAAAGAATTGGGTGAATGTTCCACAAGAAACAGTAATGTTTGCAGTCCATACACTCACAACGCTTGGTACTGAAACAAAAAGAACAAGAGAGGGTGATGGTGTCACTATTAAGAGACATAGGGGCTGGGTTACTTTTCTCAGCCTCTGTTACCCCATCTGCACCTATTATTGATTTTAATACTTTTTTTCTGATATACATATTTTAGAGCCCTTGTTTGGTTATACTTTGTTGATGAATGAGTACAAAGATTTTAAAATATATAATTACAGTGATTTAGAAATCAATATGAGGCACTTTGACCTTTTTAGTAAGGGTTTTACTCTGAGATCTCACAACAGCAGGGAAAGAGCAATTTCCCACCTATCACTGTACATCGATCTCCCACAAAGTAATACTAGAATTCTTCAGTCATATGACTTTTTGATCACTTCTGTCAGCATTACAGATGCTTGATTGTTATACATTAAATAATAAATTATTATTATCCCTTTATGTCAATCTCCCAGTCTTGTTTTACTTTATTTTCCTTCCTTTCCTCTAATGTAGTCTTATCCTTTGAAATAAATCTATAACATGTAAAAATTATATGTTCTTGTTCACTAAGTTTCCCAAACCCTTTTCATCTATATTTTTGTCAACATATTTTAGTCTGATATATTTACAAGTTTAGTAATAATATAAAATCGCCCACATTATTGCAGCAATTCAGTATTTTTATAAGTAATGTCTAACTGCAATTAGCCATCTAATCAATATAATGCCACAAGTAACAGTCTATTTAAGCCAAATATGCATTAAATTTTTAAAACCTCTGTCTTTCTTTTATAGAAAATGTATGCATCTGATATATTTATTATCTACTTTAAATTAGTTTAAATGCATGTTTTTTATCATACTAAGAATTTAAACACTAACAATTATTTTAAATATTTCCATCTATATCAACATACAACTGTAACTTAAATGTACCTGAACTACTTGTACTTTTATTTAATATTCCATGTAAACCATAAACCACATTTTACTCTTCTATGTAAAATGAAATACTTCATACTTGAGTTAAAGCAAACATCTCTATTGAGAGGATAATATGTGTAACTTCAGTATGTTCCTTTGGAAAAATCTTTCATAGAACTGAAGAAGAACAACAAAGTCTAAATAAGTGATGCCTTATCTTAACTACATTTGATATCTCCAGTTCAATTCACTTCACTCAAAAATATGGAATTCTAGATAAATAATAAATAAATTAGATAAATTATATCTGACATGGCTTAGTGGTAAATCACTTTGGATATGGTGTGCAGGGTCCTGGGTACGAGCTTTGCAAAGGATGTTTATTTACTCCTGTGATGGCTTGGTGGATAACTACTGGGAATATGGTGTATAGGGTCCTGGGTTTGAGACCTGAATGGTGCAATAAGTAAATAGAAGAATGTATAATACATCAACAACATGGCATTCTAGTTTAAAAATATTGATGGCAATTGTTTATGAGTAAGTAAAATGTTGCCTTGTTATATAGTAGTTCAATGTTATACACATTTACTATATTCCATAAACATAGTTCATATCTAAGTAACTGTTACTACAACTTGTTTTTTTTTTCTTCTTGAGCTCTAAACTGTCTACAGCATACATTTCTGATAAATCACTACTGAAGTAAAAATAAATCTCTGTTCAATGTATTATTATTATTATTATTATTATTATTATTATTATTATTATTATATTCTAGAGTTATTACTTAAAACAATAAATCCAAAAATAATCTGTTTAATGTGAATGTGCAGTTTCAGCATTTCTAGCTTTCAAATAAGCTCACTATTCATGACTAGTGCCACTTATTTCACATATTTTAGAACTGTCATTCTTGCCATGTAGACACAATCTTAGTTCTTCCCTTAAAAAGTTTATAGTTGTCTTTCAGCTCTTACATTGTCATCTGTTCTATTTTCATTTTGAAGCTCCTCCATACAGTAATTTATTTCTCATCTTGGGTTATTATTTTCTTTGCTGTGTTGACTATATTTCTAAAATTATAACTATAAAAATGTCTTCTTTCCTATTCATTTTATAAGCATGCAGCCACTTTTGAATCATTTAACTTACTGGAAGTCATATCTTCATTGCCTGAACAGCTTTATCAACAGCATACATAAACTGAAAAAATATATTTACTGTGGCTCAAGCTGGAGTCTGCCAAACTGTAAAATGTCATGTCATAGGTGATTTGCCTATTTTACTATACAAATCACTTAACAAGTTAAGAAACTACTCAAATATCAAACTTGAATTAATGAATCAAGAAATAAATAAACCAAACTTTCTAGAAATTTAGGTTATATGTAAGAATATAGAATAAATGTAACTATAACTTTAATCTATAGGTACGAAATATAAGCAAAACAAGGAAATATATCATCAAACACTTTTTTCCAGCCTGGGGACTATGAATAACATTTTGTTTCATGTGGTCCTGTTTAGAATAAAGTTTAATTTTAGATATCTTGTCTAGTAAACTACTTACTAACAGCTGTAAATGGCTGTCAAAAATATTACTTACTTAACTTTTTGAAATATATGCATACAAGTGTCAACTATTAATTATCATTTGTAAATAAAAAAGTTATAACTTTTAGTGACATTTAAATCTTGAAATTAGAATGTTTCAAGACCTATAATAAACAGTATCACTCACCAATGTTTAACTTTCCCTGGTGACGGTACTGTCCTTCATGAATTTTCCTCTGCTTGACTTTTATAAACTATGTAGCTCCACTCCCTTTAATCTGTTATATTAGCAATTTGCAATTTTTGACCGTATACATGCCAAGGTGTTTTCTAGTGTTTCAAAAGTTTTCATTCCTTATGGTAAAAAAAAAAAAAAAAAAAGCAGGAACAATGATGTGAGTTTTAATATCTTGTTTCTTCAATGATTTAAGCAGGGAAAGCAGAGAAATACATACTTTACCCTTTTCCATAATTTTGAATGAGTAGTTATTGTTAGTTCTGATAGTATGTGTACAAAGTTTGGGTCAAAGCTTTGCCCACACAGATTTAATTAACAATTGTTTCAAAAAGAACATTTAACAGTTATTGACTTTATAATATCCTTGCTTTGTTGGACATTTACTAAAACAGCTGTGAGCCCCCCCTCAATGCCAAATGACAGTCTTCTTCTTATTAAATATTTAGGACACAAAGTCATTAAAAGTTTATCATATTGGCCAGGATTTAGAAACAGACCTGACAATGAGTGGTAAGGGTGCAGCAAAAAGGGAAGCAAGAAATTCTGAAACACATGAGCAAGAATGAGAAATACCTCATTATTGTCTAATTTTCATCTTTCAATTGCTCACGATTACATAAACTTTAAACTTTTTATTTGGCCTTTTTCTTCTGGCCTTGTGATAATCACCTCTGGGGGCCAATGCATTGTCTTAACACAGGTACCGCTCCTCATTCAATCCCTGATACACTTGCACACATCCAAAAACATACACACAGTCATGTCCTTTACCAGACTCTGAGATTCACAGAATGACACCAGTTTGTCACTGCCCCTCATAAATCACAAACAATTACAGTCATTCAATAATGGCAGTCATTAGAGTTTCATTCTTCTTATTTATCAGAAAAGGTACCCAGATGCAAGACCTGTTGCTTTATTTAGTCTTTAAATGGATTATAGTAATATTTAGAAAGACACCCTGGTGTTGTCTAGTGATCTCCCAGCTTTGTCTGGAAATCATGAGCATGGCTCCTGTACATTAATGACCATTACATTCAGACAATAATGAAAGATGTTATAGTTTCATACTTCTTAGTATTCAAAAACCTGTGTTCTATTAACTTTTTAAATGGATTAGGGTATTATTTAAACATTTCCCTGGTGTCTAGTATTCATATTATATGGGCCGGATTCACGAAACCTCCGTGTAAGACTTAATATGTCTTACTCGGAGGCTGCAGCTGAACGGTATGACGTCAGCGTGCCATGAATATTCATGAGGGCACATTGACTCATCCATAACTCTTACACAGACTGAGTTGGCAAGCAGGGGGCATGTCCGACTGCCGACCAGTCTAAAGGTCCATGCCCCTGCAAGGTTTTAAAAAGCACGATGTCAACAGACAAGAGCGAGTCCACTCAAATGTACTTGCACCCAACACCACACTCCCTGACACTGTAAACCCCCATCAGAGTTATAAAAAGGAAAAAAATTATTATTTTTTTAAATCCATGATATAGCTGCCCGTATTTGTGCTTGTTTGCACGGGTGTGCCCATTGCTTAACCACAGTTAGCAATTGTGACATTGAAGAGCATATAAGAATTACTTATGCAAATTAATCCAAATAGCAATAGTGTAATGGTAGAGCGTATGCACAAAGAAAAGGCATTCATGGTTCGAGTCCCACCACTCCCCTTCTTATTTATGTTTTAAATCAGTATTTGAAATAATACCAGACAAATATGATTAAAATTTTATTAAAAGCAGTGACATGGCCAATGTATCAGCAAACAAAATATATATTTATAAAAAACCCAGATATATAATAGCCTGCCATTAAGCAATGTTTTACACAGCTAAACACAGGTGCCCATAGTTTAATAGTGCTATACCCATCTAAACAGAGGTGCCCATAGTTTAATAGTGCTTCACCCAGCTAAACAGAGTTGCCCATAGTATAATAGCACTTTACCCAGTGCAATAGAGTTGCACAACATTTAAAAACGCTTTACCCAGCGTAATGTGTTCACGCAGACGTGCGCGCCACGCCAACCAGGGCACCGTGGAGCAACGTAGAGCTAGGTTGCTTAAATGCAGCCACACCCCCTAGCCTGTCTAGACAGTATTAAAATAAAAGAGTGACAAAGTTCGAACCCAGGACCCTGTGCATCATAATCAAAGCACAGAACCACTAAGCCATGACAGCTTAGGAGAAACAGCCACTATTAGCGTACATATACATAGAAATGGTAGATTAACCATTACTAAGCAGGTCTGCAGTCAGCGTAGAATTCTCAAAAATGGCCAATCACAAAAAAGTGCGGGAAATGTGGCATATTTAAGTCCCATAGGTGGGAATACTCGCCATAACTGATTGTGGTACCCACTTGCAGTCAGGATGGCTGGCGTCGGAGAAGGTAATCGCTTTAGAGCACAAAGGTGGGGCATTGAGGAGTCTAAATATATGGTTTGGCTCCTAGTCCACCAACATGAAGGCTGACTCATGCAGGGCCAGGTTCAATGGGGAGCGTACAAGGCAGAGGCATGGAACCAGTTGGCACATGATCTTACCAGTGCCACAGGCATTCCCAGGACTGGTGAGCAGGTCCATCACCACCATGCGGACCTGAAACGCCGAAAGGAGGACCAACTGAACTGATGGATCCAGGAGGCCCGTCATATGCCCAATGCCCCACTACTGAGTAAGTATCCATGTAATTAAGTATGTAAGAAATGCTATCCTAGCCTATACTATGGATATGTATGTTCCAATATCCCTTCATTTATATTACAGCTGCAGGTGTTCGTTCCGCGAATCAGCAAGCCTATGCTGATAGGCTGTTAAGGCTGCACCACCAGGCAGGTTAGTAATTATTCAGCTGGTATTATTATAGAATATAAGTGAGTGTAAAAGAGTTCAGTGTTGTAACCCAGTAATAAAGGTCAAATAAGCCTAGAATAATGCTTCTGTTAGTATTCTAAGATCAGATAAGTGATGCAGCCTGAAAAGGAGTATTGTAATCCATTAATAAAGAGTAAACAAGTCTCAAATAGAGTTTCCACCTGTATTGTAATATCAGATAACTGCTTCAGCCTGAAAATGAGTGTTCTAATCCATCAATAAAGAACAGACAAGTCTTGAATACATCCTTGTATATACTGTCATATGAAATAAGTGAGTCAGCTGGAAAGGATTGTTGTAAGCCAGTAATAAATGTTAATAAAGCCTGGAATTAAGTACCATCCTGAAATGTAAATATAAAATAAGTGAGAGAGTGTGAGAAAGAATTTGAAGCTACCAATAAAGGTGTAAGAAGTCTGGAATAAAGGTATACTGCATGTACTACATAATGAAATGAATGAGACAGCCACAACCAAAGAGTGAAATGTCTTTAATAAAGTACAATACCTGGACTGTGTCCGTCCCACATTTTGGATATGTTGATGTACCCTTGGATTATGGAGATAGTATGGATGTATGAAATGCTGAACATCCACAGTTGTCTAGGCCCATATAAACTGGCTGATGGGTATGCCAGTATCTCAGAGGAATATTTATAGTCCTCAACTGTTTCATGTATAGTACGTACATGTTAATCCGGTACATGAGCAGCTTGAGCTTGTGATCCCACAAATGTCAGTGTGTTGCTAGAACTGTATGTAACTGCTCAAATGTAGCAGGATACTTTACCTGAACACAGCCAGATATGAACATGTATGAATACAAATGGAATGTATATTAATGTAGCAGTAACATCTCCATCACTAACATTTCTAAGGTTACATACAGGGAACTGTAGTAATACATGTAGGGGATATATATATCTGCAGCTAGTAGGAATGTACAGTATATGTATAGGTATTTTAAGTTGTTAATGTAATATTTTACCATCCTATGTTATGTTCACAAATGATGCCATTCCACACCAAACTGGGTATGTCTATTCACAATTAATTCATATGGACATTTGTCCTGTTGGTTTATACATATCTGCATGTACGTTGATGCATGTGCCCTGTTCACATATCCAAACCTGATAGCCCGTTGCCACCAGTCAACCCTGCATGCTGTTGGAATGTCCACTGTTGTTCTAAATATGCATGTGTTATGCTTGCTGTTCAACGTTTGGAATTCATGTGTGTTTGGTTAATGGGAATACTAATGCATGCTGTTGCAACTAATTTGGAATGGTGTTGTTCGTTACTAACCCAAAATGCCATAAAATACTGCTAAACATAGTACAACAGGGAAGGATGGTCCCAGCGGACCCACCTCTCCCACCTCAGCTGGCGATTGCACCTGGCACCAGTGCCCAGCCCGGGACCTCCTCCTCCAGTGGCCCTGTGCCACCTTTGGGTGGAAGTGCTGCAGGGGATGGGGCTCGCCCCCCCTCTGTAAGCGTGGCCGGAGGAGAGCCTCCACTCACCATCCAAAGGGTCCGGGCTGTGGTGCGTAGTGAGATCAGGCATTCCGTGACTGATCCCCTACGCCAGCTTGAGGCGAGAGTGGCACAACTCACGGGTGTGCCTGCCCCTCCTACCCAGCCCCCAGCATAGCCTCGGCCTGGGCTGTAAAGGCACAGTGGTAACTGCCCATGGGTGAGGATCTCAATTCCACTGTTGCCATCTGTGGGCTCATGGGATTGCGGTATCCAAGCATCCATCCCCGTCAATTGTGTGTACCCACCACATGTGTCATACTCTGCCCCTGTATGCATCTTGTTTGTCTTGTCTGTTAACCTCCCCAACCCACCTCCCTCAATATTCCTACTTCCTTTACCTCACATTCCACTCCTACCTGAAAAAAAAATAAAAAAAGGGCAATCTGTGCCTGCAAAAAAATTACGCCCCATACATAGCTGCCCATTTCGCACACATGTCTGCTGGACATGTAAACTGATAATTACAATTGGCTGTACAACATACTTTGTTGTCCTCACTCCTCTCTCAGGGGTGGAAGGTTTCAAATTTCACTCTAAATTTCTAACATATGCACAGCTGCTGCTGGTAAAGAATTGGGCAGCTATGGGCCTTCCCTACATCCTTCCTGCATATCCCGAGCTTGTTTTTCTACTGTCTTACCCTCTTTGTGCCCCCTTTTTCACCACTTTCCTATTTCCCCATTTTCTTTTCTTTAAAAGAAATTAGCGCGGGTGTTAGCGGGAGTAAGCACTTTTAAGCAGTAGTCAGCGGGTATGTGCTTGTGTGCACTTAACTAAGCGTAGATAAGCGTAGCTAAGCATCGCGCAAACCCGTGCAAACCCGCTTACAACTGCTTAAAGTGCCTTAGTCACTCTGTATGACAAGGCCTGTAGTCTGCTCATAAGCAAAATAAAATACCCCTGTCAGTCTCGAACCTCGGACCATGGACACACTAGACTGCATGAATTACCACTGAGCCACAGCAGATATACAATAATTTGTTGCTGTAATAAATATATCATGCATTACTATGAGGGAATGTAAAGGGAAAATAGGAATGCCATAACACAAATCTTGTACTGTGGGCCTTAACCAGCAGGTGTTGTTGAATTGCATGACATGACTGTGAAAAGAGAATCAGCCATGCTAGTAGGGAATAAGGTTACAGTAGCAGCTTACAAACCCACACAGTATCAGGGCAGGATAAACACTGGCATATTTGCATAGGTCACAGGCCAGACCTCCCAACAGTGACTGCTCTACAGTGATGACCCTGATTTGTAAACAAATGTTAGCTGTGCCCCTCTGACTCCCTGTGAAATGTACTAACAGTAGGCAGAAAGATGTTGAATCTCACTTAATAACAAATGTCAATAAGTGAGAGTAGACACCGCTTGCACATCAGAAAAGGTGTAGTAATAGAAATGCTCTGAATCACCCAAAGTCTGAACTGCAAAATGTCTGAACTATATGACAGGTGTATCCCAGTTATATGTACCTTTCCCTGAGGTTGTTCAAATATATATGTAAGAGTATCTGAGGCCTGGAAGAGTCAGAAACACACAGGCATATCAGCTTGTCTGCTGTTACACACTCTGCAAATAGCTGTAGAATGAATCCCACAAGCATGCCCTTATGTAGAAGTACAACACAGAAATAGCAAAGGATGTAGCCATGTACTGCTAGCAACCACCTGTGACAATGCCATTGTTCAGGTGCTGAAAAGACTGCTGTGGTGCACAGTCAAAGAATACTAGGCTGACTTCTGTCTACCATCTGGATATGTCCACAGGTGGGAGCTACTCAGACAGACTAAAAGCCTTCATAGACTTACAGGTACACAGCAACTCTGCATGTTCAGTAAGATAAACATCACACGATAATAAATAATGCACACTGCAGTTCTGCACCCCTACCCAAAGGTACTATATACCCGTGTAGTCAGGCACAACCAAGGGTGCAGGTAGGCATACACAGTACAGAAATATGTCATCCTGAGCAGACTGTGCTAATGCCAACACAAACCATAAACTCTTCAGATGTGAGTAACGTACTAATGACAGTATAGCAGTTCACAAACAGTGCATGTGCCTGATATTCATAATTGGTAGTACAACAGACTTAGATGTCCTCACCACTCTCTCAGGGGTGGAAGGTTTCAAATATCCCACCTAATATATTGCATATGCACAGCTGTTGCTGGTAAAGAAATGGGCAGCTATGGACCTTCTCCACACCCATCGTGTACATCCCAAGCTAGTTTTCCTACTGTCTTCCCTCTCTGAGCACCCTTTATCACCACATTCCTTTCTCCCCATTTACTTTTCTGTCAAAGACATGAGCGTTAGACATGGGTTAGCGGGAGTGAGCACTTGTAAACAGTAGTAAGCGGGTTTGCACCAGTGTGCGCATGTGTGCGCCTAGATTAGCATTGCTAAGATATGATAAGCTCCGCCAACCTTAGCTTACTATTGCTAACATAAAATGAGCTAAGCTAAGCTTAGCTTAGTATTGCTAAAATACACTAAGCTGAGCTAAGCATTGCTTAGCATCGGTAAGCGTCGCGCAAACCCATGCCAACTCGCTTACAACTGCTTCAAAGTGCCTTTGCCACTCTGTATGACAAGGCCCTTGTGTTGCTCAGCAGCAAAATAAAATACCCTTGTCAGTCTCAAACCCCACACCTTGGACTCACCAGTCTGCATGATGTACTACTAAGCCACAGCATATATACAATAATTTGGTGCTGAAAGAAATATAACATGCATTACAAGGAGTGCATGTAAAGGGAAAATAGGAAAGCCATAGGAATACATTGCAATAAAGAAATATGACATGCATTACAAGGACTGGATGTAAATGGAAAATAGGAAAGCCATAGGAATACATTGCAATAACTACTGTTGTATGCCAGTTAATTCCCTAATTCCAAAAGAAAGTACATACTCCCATGTATCCAGTGTTAGCATTAGGAGGTGTGAGTAAACTTACATACTGAGAAGAGTGTACTTGAAGAAGCAACAGTCAGGTTTTAGTACAACGTGCATTTCACTGGCTACAACCCAGCTTCAGATATGAGACATATACCAACCTTCTGAATGACACAACAGTGTCCACAGCAAACAAGCATGGTCCCCACCTTGCAAAACTGAAAGACCTACGCCTACCTAACCTATCATTTTATAGCAGTGTCCTGAAATCACACTGAGAACTGCAATTACCACATAGCAGGCTGCATGCAATTACTAAATGGTGGGCACCAATTGGTGCAGAGGCCTTCACATGCACATGTGTAGATACCTACAAAAGCAGCTTGTACCTGCTGTCAACACATGCAATAATATCATTGCAGCAACTGGAGAGAGAGAGAGAGAGAGCAAGTGAGAGAGACAGACAGACAAACAGTTGGAGAGACCAAACCAAAAAAAAAAAAAAAAACAGAGGTGGTTGGAGACACCGACCAACCAAAACAAAAATTAAAACAAACAGAGGCAGTGGAGGACACCAACCTAAATAAATAAAAATAAATAAACATCAACAGGTACAACAGACTGAGGTGAGACATACAAAGGTAAGGTATGTAACACAGATGTATTTGCTGGCATCCGAATGATGTGTCTGAAGGGTACTCTACATTCTGTGAACACTCCTCATGTGTTAGCAGTCCGTATCTATATGTATATGCAGATGTGCATAGGGCAAGGGACATACTGCAATTGTTAGTGAAGGCTGGACATATATATGTATTTGAAGATTGCTATGTGCACATATCTATGTAGGTTGTAGTGTGTGACATTGAAAACAGCAAGCAGTGCAGGTATATGTCATGTGGTGGTTAAATGCTGTGGGACTGAGTTACAGCCAGTGAGGTCTGCTATGGCTATATGGCCTGAGGATAGCGAAATGCATATATACATATATAGAAATACATATATGTATATAGATATATATAGATATGTATATTCACATACACACACATATATATATATATATATATATATATATATATATATATATATATATATATATATGTATATATATATATATATATATATATATATATATATATATATGTATATATATATATATATATATATATATATATATATATATGTATATATAATATATTATATATATATATATATATATATATATATGTATATATATATATATATATATATATATATATATATATATATATATATATATATATATATATAGAGATATATAGATATATACAGATATATATGCATATATATATATATATATATATATATATATATATATACATATATGTATATATATATATATATATATATATATATATATATATATATATATATATAGTGAGAGAGGGAGACACAGGGTCAGACGTATTGCAAAAGGTGCCTGGTGACCAAGGCATGGACTGAACACCAGTGTTGATACTGCAGAGCCATACCCCATTCCAGAACACTTTACCCACTAACTACCAGATAGGTGGTTGCCTGACTAACACTGAAGGTGTCAGAAGGGAACATGGGACACAGGTGGACAGTAGCCTCCCCTTTGAGATTCACAGATATTCCACTGACAGACGAACATATGCTATATATGGCAGTTAACTGATATCTGTACTGTATAATGTTAAGTGTGCCACATGACTTGCTCACACATATCGTTTACTTGTCTTCCAGGCTAATGGTTCATCACAGGAACCCCTGCTACACAGCTGCAGAGGAACAGGAAATCCACCACAGCCTGGTACAGTACTATACCCTGCTGTTTTCAAGGGCCAGCCAGCACCAGCAGGAGTGTACTGCACTGTGGCAAGAACTTGTTCATCGGGTAAATGACATAGGCATGCATAACCGGACATATGAGCAGGTACGCCATCACTGCAGTGATTTAGTCAGACATGTCCGGCGGCGTGCATCTGATATCCACAGACAACAGCTTGCCACAGGTGGTGGGGTGGCCATACACCCCCCCCTCACCAGAGTGGAGGAACTGCTGCTAAGTGTGGTGGCCCCTGGCCTACAGCAACAACATCACACATGTGTCATCATGGAGGTCGGAGCCACCCAGCATAGTGACATGGAGTGTGCAGGTAACATGCTCTAGCAGTAGACTACTGTTACCTGTATTGTTAGATTATGCATGTGTGAGATGTGTACTGTGTTTAGCAGTTGTGCTGCCTATTGTCTGCAATACTGATAATTTGAATAGTATCTGTACACCTATTCCTGTTGTTCTACTGTAGTTTAGCACACTCACAGTAGCAATGCCATAGGTGTGGCCACTGACAAACTGTGTCATATTCTTGCAGGTCCCTCTGGTGTGACAGCAGGGCAGACGTTACATGCTGGTGAGTGTGTTAACACTTTAAACTTGGTATTGAACTGTGCATGTCATAGGTGAGGTGTAGGCCATGTACACATAACACACCTACGCATAATGCATGCTGTGCATGTTTGCTGTGAGACGTGAAACATCTCAGTAATGTCAGTAGCTGCCTCATTCACATGCAATGCACAGAGCATCAGACACAAATGTGGCAACACTGTACTGCACATTGGATAGGCATAGTTGACACATATGTACACTACATAACACGTTTGTCATATGCAGTACACCTCAACATGCTACACATAGTGTAACCGGACACCCACTGGCAGGTCACACTTCAGTATCCCACATGTCATCCACACACCACACATACCATACCTGAGGGGTAGGGGCCTAGCATGGGGCTGTGCAACACTCCTCAACACATAACACAGTCATGTTAGGCAATGCTCCCTATTGGACACCTCACACACCCTTGTGCAACGTGGCTGTGTAATTGTGAACTTAGCCACAGCACTGCGGTTCAGGTACAGATTGCTAGGCAGTGATCTAGCACACTTTAGTGGCCTTGAGTGACCACATGATGCATGATGATGATGGCTAATGGTACTACACTCCATACTGTTACAATGGCCATGTCCAGGATTGGTATCCCATCATGTATACATGCACCACCCATCCCATGTATGTACATAGAATGCATGTGCTATACCTGTGTCCACAATTATCTGCTACAGACACAGACACTGCAATCAGACATGGAACTCCATGTGACATACAGATAACTCACGCAGCCATGGTATGTATACCTGTGTGTGATGGTGCACAGGACATTGCAGAGCTTATAATACTTGCACAGAAATGTTGTGTCCTTGTACAGATTGTGTTCCAGGGTGTAGGCAATCACTGAACATGTACACACATGCACCACAGCCATGTAAACTGTCATCAACTATGGCTGTCTACACTCACACTGCATGGACTTGAGCAACACTTATTCTGCATGCTGACACATGTGAGTGACTGTTTGTCTTGTGATACTGTCACCCACCTTCAACCAGTATTGAGTATGATTTGGATTTCTGTTGTGTGTGTGTATCTGCTGTAGTGAGGAGTGTGCATGTGTTCCTTTGTGCATGTGTTCCTGTGTGCATGTGTGCATGTGTTCATGTGTTCATGTGTGCATGTGTGCATGTGTTCATGTGTGCATGTGTGCATGTGTGCATGTGTTCATGTGTTCATGTGTTCATGTGTTCATGTGTGCATGTGTTCATGTGTTCATGTGTGCATGTGTGCATGTGCAGACCTTAACGTGTGTTTCCTGTCTTCCTCTCACAGGTGCTGAGGTAGGGCTTGGCAAAAGCAGCAGGTGACCTGAAGCCACTGCCACAGATAGTGGTGATGATGAAACATGTATTTTGGCACAGGGAGATTTGACAGGGTCTGTCATTGGTCCACCAATCGACAGTACACAGCATTCAACCCCATCTATGCGCACACTCATATTGCCATTACATCCTTCACCACCAATGGCCATAGGGGAGGGACAGCATATAGTTGGCATTGACCAGGAGAGTGTGGTACCCATGGCATGTGCATCCCCTCACAGCAGCCATAGCCATAGACCTGCAATGGTACCACATAGGCGGAGGTCCAGGGGTTCTCTGGGTGTGCCCTCACAGGTCTTATGATGACCACTATGTTCTGGGCTGTAATGCAGGCTCAGGCACATATGGAACAGTACACCAGGCAGGGACTTAGGGCGCAGAGGGCACATAACACCACTATCAATGACAGCATCCGTGACCTTGCCAGTGCCATCCAGACATACACCGAGGTCATTGATAGATGTTGGGGGGAGACAATAGATGCCCTCCACAACATGTCTTCCTCAAGCCAGGACCATGCGGGACGGTTGCGACGTTGACGCAGACGCATGCCAGCAACAGCAACAGCTGGCAGTGGTCACGGACAGCTCACAGCCGCTCCCATAGTGGCAGTACCAGCCTCAGCAATGCTGGGGCTGGCCTGTCCATTGTCCGTCCCAGTAGACTATGTGCACATGGCTCTGGCCAGTCCCAGCAGGGACATGGGTCCAGTCGTCATACCTCTGCCTCTGATGACACTACCCAGTCAGGGTTGGTACCTGATACCATCCATAGCACCCCTGCCAGGCACAGGTACTGTGTCCGTAGCCAGAGACAGTGATCTGTACAGCCAAGTAGGTACAGTCTGTGGCTGTCCCACAAACCACCGTATATGGCAGCCACATGGTGGAGCTGTGTGCATGCAGACACACACATTAAGCAAACTAGGGCTCACACATACACACACACATTACATCAACATTGGCCCATGCTTTACTGTTGTCCCACACACACACACACACACACACACACACACACACACACACACACACACACACACACACATGTTGATTGGATGGGTCAATGTCAGGCTCTGGCAAACAACAAAATGCCCTGTGCATATGATGATACCTGTGCCCCCTCCTGTCATCTGCATCATCGACGGAGGGACAGGCTAACATGGTGCTGATGCACAGGGTGACACTATAGCAGTGTACCAATAATAGTGAGTTGTCAACATGGAAGTCTAACTACATCCTTGTAGGTATATCTGAGCAGACATTATGCATCAAAGCTCTGTTTGTCAATGCAGCATTGTTTATACCACTGTTAGGTCTGAGTGTGTATTATCCACCCATGTGCCACTTGGCTGATGTGTGATGTGTTGCCAGCATGTGTTAGCGAGTGGACAGTACGTGTGTGATGTGTGCAGTACAGATTAGCAAGTGTACATCTGTGAACATGGTGGGTGTGCACTGTCTGGATGTACGTGCATAGTGGACACATGGGACATGTGGCATACCCTGTCGTACACATTATTAACATCCCATTGCATCTTTCAATGGCCAGTATGCATTCTACTACAGTTATGTACTAACATGGGTAGACATGTGTATGACATGGGTTGACACTATGCTGTGGGTGATACCATTAATATCAGTCAATGATTTGCAGTCTGGTAGTATACACAACCTCAACAGTATGACTATAAGCAATCATTGGATGATGTCCTGACAATTGACACACAGTAGTGGGGAACCCAGTATCAATTGGATCCTTCCAGTGCTGCACTATAACACTAACCAGTGGTGATGACCGCCACCCATTACCGTGACCACACCTGTGTTATATAACAGTCTACTATATACATATATTATATTATTTTTTTATTTTTTTTTTTTTTTGGTTTTCTTTTTTTTTTTAAAGTGAAGGTGATATACTTGAGAATTTGTATTATATGTATTTATATATTTTATTTATTTTTTTTTTTTTTTTTCATTTTATAGCTTTTTTTTTTTTTTCATTAATTAATACCTGTGATGTAGTGATTGATGTTTTGTTTTAAAAAATTTTTTTTTTTTTTTGTCTTCTGAAGAAGTTGTTTTTTGCAAAAAAGCAAGCTGCTAACAAGCCTTAATCGTGTGTGTGTAGTAAAACTTTTTTTTGGAAACCTTTTTTTTTTGCTTGATTTTTCTGTTTATCAGTTTTTTGGCTGTTTGATTATTCTTGTCATATAGCCCCCTTAGGTACATGCAGACACACTAGGGATGTGTCCATCCAAATCTGGGAATGCATGGAATGGCATACAATGCATTCCCTGGATGGGACGCATATCCTACACAAGGGTATCATACAGACAGATACCTGTTGTGTGATACATGCTGTATAGCAGTAAGCTGACTATGGCATAGTCATCCTCATGTACTATACATAGTATCCCATCAGTACCACACCGGTGGTAGCCCTCAACATGTATGTCGGGTACCATTGTGTACATACAGACCCATGTTATGTCATGTGTCCCTTCGTATCCACATATCCATAGGTATTGTGGAGTCCCAAGGTGTATCACAGACATTAGAGGCCTGAATGCATATCCACAAGGCAGTCATACACCTATAAAGACTGTCCATTCTTGGCAGACTTTGTTGTGTATGACCATGTCTGACATATACCCCAGCCATATACCCTCACTCACACTACTCTTCAGTAACTGTCATGGGTGTGTGTGCCACAGATGATCTTGGTCACAGAACACAACAGTGGATGGCCATGTCACATACATACATATGTGACCTACGATCTGAGTAGCAGCAGCACAACCTGTCAATGGAAACAAATGTATTCATGTAGTATGCAGGCTTCACACCTATGTACTGATTGAGGGGACATGTACACATATATATTTGCCATGCAGATACCTGATGTCTGCAATGCACTTACTGTTGTCATCATACTATGTCATACCATAGTAAAAGCAAAACCCACACCGTGTTGATCAACAGTGACACACACACAGTCAACATTTGCAGGATTCAAACCCCTACCTAACAATGTTATGATATTAGAGAGTGATGCATTAACATGGCGCGCTATTTGCTTTACTGGCTGGTTTACCTTCTCCTGCTGTATTTGTAGGATGGTGACATCATCAGACTTTCCAAAAAGGAATGTACCTCCTTTACTGGGTTTTCTCAGTCTCCAAAAAAGAACACCTCTCAAAGGAAACTGCACACATACACCCCCCCCCACACACACACACACACTTTGCAGGATTCAAATCCATACCTAACTATGTTATGATACTGGAAAGAGATGCATTAACATGGCGCGCTCTTTGCTTTACTGGCTGGTTTCCCTTCTCCTGCTATATTTCTAGGATGGTGACATCATCAGTCTTTCCAAAGAGGAATGTACCTCCTTTACTGGGTTTTCCCAGTCTCCAAAAAAGAACACCTCTCAAAGGAAACAACACACATACACACACCCCCCACATACATTTTGCAGGATTCAAACCCCTATCTACCTATGTTATGATATTAGAGAAAGACGCATTAGCATGGCATGCTATTTGTTATACTGGCTGGTTTCCCTTCTCCTGCTGTATTTCTAGGATGGTGACATCATCAGTCTTTCCAAAGAGGAATGTACATCTTCTAGTGTGTTTTCCCAGTCTCCAAAAAGGGCACTCCTTTCAAAGACAATTGCACACATTCACACCCCCCCACACACACAGTCAGCGTTTGCAGGATTCAAGCCCCTACCTACCTATGTTATGATACTAGAGAGAGAGAGAGAGAGACACATTAGCATGGCGCTATTTGTTATACTGGCTGGTTTCCCTTCTCCTGCTGTATTTCTAGGATGGTGACATCATCAGTCTTTCCAAAGAGGAATGTACATCTTCTAGTGTGTTTTCCCAGTCTCCAAAAAGGGCACTCCTTTCAAAGACAATTGCACACACACACACACACACACACACACACACACACACACACACACACACACACACACACACACTGTTTGCAGGATTCAAACCCCTACCTAACAATGTTATGATACTAGAGAGAGACACACTAACACAGCACGCTATTTGCTTTACTAGCTGGTTTCCCTTTTCCTGCTGTATTTATAGGATGGTGACATAATCACACTGGACATGGTGATGTGTGTACACTTTGTTTTATGCCATTCCAGGAATGGTCCATGTGGGTCAGCATGTGTCAACAGCTTGAACATGACCTCAGTATCCTTACCTTGTGTGATCTATCTGTGGACACATTGACATTCCGTCATATGTCAACACATATTTATGCACAGCTTCTTGGTTTTGTGGATACTACATGTGTCTGGGATGTTGATAAAGGGCTATTCAAAGTCTATGTGACACATGTGTAAATGTGTTCATTGATGTATGTCCTGGGTGGCTGCCTTGCAAACAGTCTAGTATGTTTGGGTAATCATGATCCGCACATGAACATACCACAGTTGGTAGGGTTGTGTGTGTGTGTCAGCTTCCAATAGCTCTGTTTATGACTGCAACGATGATGGACTCCATGACCTTGCAGATCAGACCTTATAGGCGTACTGGACTTGACTTCCCATGGTGTGTTGTGCACCAACACTTGTGGGGAGTGCCATATGTAGCTGTGACACATTCAATGGTTCCACATCCTGTGTAGGGGGTGCGGCACAGCTAACTGTTCAGGTGCATGATCTGTTTGTTCTGTAGTTTGTGCATGACACATATTGTGAATCAATGTATTCCACCTGCTGCCATGCTTTTGGCAGTGGGGGTAGCTGCTCATCCATTCTACATGTGATATATCCTGGTATGATGATGTGGACTATTGTCAGTGGGGTATGGGTATGTACATATGGGCCTGCCTGTCATGATGTTGGCATTGACACTCAGGTACAGTTGGCCCTGACTCAGGACATATATGTGTGTACATTGATATTTATGACATAGCGGAAGGAGATGCCACGATTCAGTCTGGACTCCTTCTCAGCTCCTCTTTACAACACACTAACAAACATGAGCACTAATCCCTGTTATAATCTTTTACATGCTTAAAACCCTACTGATCCTTTGTGATCAGGCTACAAAGTATGTCATGATAATATCCTGGCATGTCCAGGGGTCGGTTTTGTGTGTACTCTTCAGTCCAGCTGGTGGATATTGTGATATTGACACAATGTCACATCTGCCTCATGTACACAGACAACCCTCTCCTCCTCCCGACAAACTCAGATATATGTGTGAGATGCACCTATATAGACATACAAGGAGCTGAAGTCTCTCGACCCATGACTGGCACAGTGTATCAGGTGGTGAAGGTAACCACACACACCACATATCATTCTCACATATCCTCTAGCAACAGCACTCAAACCACATTAGCACACATTGACATACTCGGATGATGTAAATGTACTCTACCTAAGCAGCAGAGGCCTCCAAAGCAGACACACACACACCTGCTACCCCACTACAATACCCACATATCACTAAGTTCACAATGTCTGTGTGCCACACAGTCACTGCCCTTCGGGCTAAACAAGACACCTAATACACTTGTAATAGGTGACACTTATGTTCAGACACACTGACGTACCACTCAACAGCCCTGACAAGGGAATTGTCACTTTGGGCTGTCTGTTGGGTGCCAGGATCTGCCACATAACACAGGCAGTCAGGTCACTCCAAAGCAAGTACAAGACTGTCACCATCATTGTCCATGCTGGTGTGTGTCACCTCAGACATTACTCCCTGGACCACATGACATGGCACATGGAGGTACACTCTGATCATGAAGCCCAGACCAGTATGACCCTGACCTTGTCTAGCATCTTACACCCACCAATTATGATGTCACAGTATACGGATACACATATCACATCTAACAGTTGGCTAACAAATTTGTTTCATTCATAGGGGATACAGTGCCTGTCAGCGTATGGTGACATGCTCAACATGCCACGTAGCTTCACTATGGACTATGGACAGCTTGTACCTGTCACCCTTGGACTTTGGTATGCTGGCTAAGGCTCTTGCTACCACCAGAGTGCCTTTTTTATGCAGGGCTCAGAAGACAAACCCACCTCCATAGACATTACAGGTTAAATGAAACTAAGGGTAATGCTGCTCAACAACAGTTGTGTTAACCTCATATTGTGGCCACTCAGGACTCTCCTCAGTATGGGGGAGAGCAATATCTGTGCACTGACAGACACCTGGTTCAGGCTCGCTTATGCATACCAGCACTACCAGGTTATGTTCCATACCATGCTGTCTGACAACAACACTTGGAACAGACAACACAACTAGGGGGGAGTATCCATATACATCACAGATACACACACCTCCAGGTTAGTAGCACTGCACAAAGCATCACAGACCATACATAGACAACTACCATTGTGCAATACTGCCTTTCAGTTTGTTGCCTGCAGCAGAACACACTCCCAACTCAGGAACCACACTCGGCTTTTGTGGGAACTATGGAGAATATGCAGGTCTCCACAGACACCATTATATTGTGTGACTTCATATACACTTCATATACACACATATTGACTGTGGATACTACTCAAGCCCTGACAACCTCACCCAACAGTCACTACAATTTGTGGACTCATATGCTTTGGCACAACCAGTCAGCACAGCCACAAGGAGGAATACATATTGGACCTGCTCATCACCAACATGGGGACTCTATGTTCCACACCAGCGATATACCCCTCATTGGTAAGGTCAGAACATACATGTATCTCACAGGACATACATATACCCTCCACACACCCATCCTGGGTAATCTTGGTGAACTTCTCATGAGCCAACATCTCACTTCACCGAAGCAAGGTGGTATCCTTCAGAGATCCTGAGACAGTGGCATATACGGCTCACACTACTGCATCCTTTACATACACATTATGTGGACACCTAGTGGACTGCATGGATTGTGCTCTCCCAAATAACAACAAGACCCACTACTACAATGGCAGGGGACCTGTCTGGTAGACCCCAGCCATTAATAAGCTGTACAACATCAAGAGGACGCTACTACATGATAGAGCACAATCCCAGACAGGGAAGGCATCTGTGATCTGTACTAGCAGACAGCTACAATCACTCATGGACTTTTCTAAGGGCCGCTTCTACCAGACAATTGCACCTGACACATAGAGCCATCACACGGCCTTCTTCAGTTATGTCAGGAACCTGGGTGGACACTCACTGATATGCTGTGAGTTACTGCATACTGACTAAACCTACCCTGAACCCACTGGCATTGCCTACATCCTGACAAACAGGTTCAGTGCAGATGTCTGCCACCCATCCCCCCCTAAGGAGCAACTATCCATCCCAACAGAGTATAACCTCCCTGACATCACACAGTAACAGGTGAGTGCTGCCCTCCCCACAGCATACATCACAGTATCAATGTGACCAGATGGTGTCCCAACCTGCATCATACACGAGCATCATGACAAACGCAACCCTCACATTACATCACTGTTCAATATCGTTACCACAGGATATCTACCCAAGGAATGGCGTACTGCAACAGTGGTCCTGCTCCACAGAGTTGGTGCCACAACGGACCACAGACAGTATTGCCCTATAAGCCTATGTGGCCTGTTCTGCAAAGCTATGGAGCATATTGTCATAGGACTCCTACACATAGACATCGGGAACCTACAGACACTGTGTCCTACTCATTTCAGCATTGTTGTGGCCAGATCTTGCCTCTTGAACCTGTAGGTATTCTTTAAATGGCTAACAGGTCCATCGACATAGGGACGGCTATCCACACAGCCTACCTGAACCTTGCAAAACCATTCAACACAATAACCCACTGGGCAATTATGCATAGGCTCACCAGCGTCAATTTGGACACATATCTCACACAATGGATTGATACCTAGATCAGGGATAGCACCCACATGGTGAGGATTGCAGGTGCCATGTCTGACTATACACCAGTTACACATGGCATCACACACAGCTTGGTCCTGGGATCTCTCTTGTTCAGTATATATTTGTCTTACGTACAGGCTATCACTGGGGGAATATGGCTGATAATGTTTGCACTTGACTGCAAACTGGGTGCCATTATCAACTCTCCAGCTGCCACATGCATACTCAATCATGGTCTCACAGAGATGGATGAGTGGTGCCTGAGCCATGGCCTACAGCTTAATGCCATTAGTTGCATAGTCATCCCCTTTGGGAGTAACAACATGCCCACACATTACCACATAGGTAGTACTCCATTACATATGGTGGGGGTTGTTAGGGGTTTGGGGACATCACTTGTTCGTACTGTCACCTTTAACATTCACATTGCCAAAGTGGTTGGACACACCTGCTATGTGTGCCACCTTATCCCATATGGTTTCACATCTAGATCGAGTGAGGTCATTGTGCCCCTATACTCATCACATCCATGCTTGGTTACAATGCCACATTTGGGGTGTACCTTACCTGACACCTGCAGCAACTGTACTGGCCATGGACGGTCCTCACCAAGCAGATCTAGGGACTCACACAGATGCCCTGTATAGTTCAGATGCTGTAACTCCAGCTCTACTCAGTCGCTTACCACCTACTCAGATATGATGTGTGCCTGTTGTTTACAGCTATACCCAAACCAGTATTACTGGACATGCTCCACTTCAGGATATCCAACTCCCTTGGAGCTACACACTGCAGGGACGTATACCCTCAGCACAGATGTTAATAGGTCATTGTGGAGGGACAGATTCTTATCCCAGAGGCTCCACTCACTACAGAATGTAATCCCAGTTTCACATAGGCAGAGCCACCCACTGACCACCTACTGGAGACATCTTGACGACTGTATGGGTGATTGTATATTTACCCCTGGGATATCCTCTGTGTCCCTGCTAGACAGAGGCACACTAGCATAAACATACATGGGCTATCATGTGTGACCTACTATTCACACACACAGTGTAGTAATGTGACAGGGTTGCGAATGCCAAACACACTCTGGCTAGGTTTGTACATGCCCTCGGGCAAATAGCCTAGTATCGACTCTGAACCTATGCTTATGTTCATGATGCACAATGTTTATTGCTGATACTGTTTGCAGGTCTTTATCATCTTTGCTTTACCAGTTTCCATGAAGAACTTCAGTATCTGCAGAACATATTTGATTATGTCAGGGTTCCACTATATTATAGATGTGTCTGTTGTCATATAACTGTGTGCACAGGGCAGATTGCTGTATAGTGACAGGTTCCTGGGTTAACACATGCAACTGCCAGATATGCATGGCCCACTGCTGTACTCAGACATAGCCTAAGTGTGTGAGCATGCCCAGTTCTGACATTACATGTTTTGTTTCCTGACATTTGTCTCATTTATTCAAGTGTGTGAGCATGCCCAGTGTGAACCTTCAGTATGTTGCTATCTGAGGTCCACTACATTTGCTGATGTGTGTGAACATGACCAATATTAACATTTATACTGTGTGTGTTGGAAGTCAGGTTCTGCTCTCACTGCAGGACTCACCTTTGTGTCATAACTCAACAAGGATTATGCTGTGCCTGCAGTGTTTCCATGGAATACTTTGCATAGACTTATCAACATTCCATCATACAGGTGGACCACTGCAATACTGTCATAGTTTAGTGGTTCAGTACTTTGGCTATAGTACACAGTATCCAGGGTTCGAGGCCCATCACTGCTTTATATTTTCATACTGAGAAGACCAGACTGCTTAAGGGCCTGTTAAACAAATATGAGCATGTTGGCTTTTGTTCAGCTATGCCCTACTTAGACCAGGCTTGTCCAACATTGCTCAATGTTCACCAACATTGCTGGACGTTGCCCAATATTACTGAACATTAACCACAGTTGTGCTAGTTGGTGTGTGCGATTTTGTTTGCATATACTACATGGTGGTAATTGCTGTTTAGCACTGCTTTATATTGCTTAACACATGGCATTCATGCCTTAGGTGGTGCTGCAGGGCTGCCTATGTCGGATGCACATACTACACTCCCTGCACATGTTTGGAAGCAGGTAGTATCAACTTAGGCATCCCTTTTACTTTATGTGCGAGTCGGAGAGGGGTATCATTTCCAGAGTTCCTACTGAGCCAGTGTATGTGCTATGTGTTGCCTCTTTGCCAAGGCCAAAGCATACTGGGCATGCCTCCTTCTGCCTACTGGGGCAGGCTCAGGTTGTTCCTCCTCCGAGTCACGCTCTGCCTGTGATGGCCTTGGAAATGGTGGGGGGCTGTTTGGCCCAGGCCTATGCTGGTCCTGCTGCAGTTGTTTTCACAAGATCATATTATGTAGCATAGCACATACCATGACAATTTGGGTACATGTAGTTGGTGAGTACTGCAAGGCTCCACCAGATGTGTCCAGGCACCGGAACCATGACTTGAGCAGCCCAAACATACGCTCTATTACATTACGTGTTTGTGCGTGTGCCTCATTATGGCGGTCCTGTTCAGGTGTGTGTGCGTTTCTGATGGGTGTCATCAGCCACGGCTCCAGTGCATAGCCAGCATCCCCCACTAGGTGACCATGTGGGATGTCCCCATTGGCAAATGTCTGGTAAAGCTGTGTCAGATGCCAGATATGGGAATCATGGTAGCGTCCAGGGCAGCCTGCACACACATTCAGTATTATGCCCTGGGCATCACACATGACCTTGCAGGTGATGGAGGGGAAGCCCTTGCAGTTGAAGTAGACCCTACCCTGCTCGCTGGCTGGTGCTTTGATGCGTATGTGCGTGCAGTCTATTGCACCCACTACCTCAGGGTATTCCGCTATTTGCTGGCCAATACCTCACGGGAATTGGGGAAATATACATGATCACCGACATGTGCTGACATGGCATCCAGGAACTGGTGTAGTACTCTGAATGCTGATGCCTGTGATATCCCCATCATATCACCAGTTGGTCTCTGGAAGGTACCTGTTGCTAATATTCTTAGGCCAACACATACCTTGGTTTCCACTGGGATGGGTTCCCTTCTGTTGGTTCTGTGTGTGAGGCATGGCCTGCACAGCTCAACAATTTGCTGCAGGAGGTCTCTGTCCACTCTATAGCACTCCACTATCTCCAGCTCATGTAGTCCCTGGTAGGTTACCCTGGGCCTGTACACTCTTCTTCGTTTCCTCACTGTGGGTTGTCCAACAGCATTTCCATTGTCACCACCCTCAGCATGTTGCATATGTCGCCTTATAACAGCAATGGCAGCCCCTAACATTTCTTTGTCTCAGTATAGCTTTTTCAGTTTTCACTTCTATTAGCTTACTGCAGTGTCTGTTGTGAGAAACATAATGGACTGTTGTTGGCAGAGTTTTAAGTGCTGGGCTGGGCTAGTGTACTGCCTGTGTAATTGCCTGATTCTGATTGTTTTCACCTGCTAGCTCTGCTAGTACTCCCTGGTAGCTTCCTACTATTTGTTGTGCTTCCTTTTTCCTTTCTGTTTCCTCAGGGGGGGAGCGCCACGCACACAAGCACAAACATGCTCACAGCAGCTAACACATGCGCACACATGCTTACACGGACTAAACATTGCTTATTCGGGTTAATGCGCGCACACACCGGCGCAAACGCACTTTCAACTCTTTAAACAGCCTTATACATGCTCACTCCGGCTTAAACACGTGCACTCACGCTTTCACGCATGCACTCTGTCTTACTCGCATTTACACGTGCACACACGCGCACGCATGCATGCTCAGCAAGAAACTTTGGTGTTATCCACGGTATACACCTTCCATTTCTTGGCTTTCCCTAGCCTACCTGTTGACACACCTCTTTCCATGATGTGTAACTGACAGCGGACACATGCCACTCTGCTCCAATGAGCTTCACTTCTTTCGAACATACCCCCCTCGTGATGTCACCTATCTTCTACTCTGTTACTCCCCATATCCTACTCCTACACTTCACTGACTGTGCTCATTTGCTATGTAAACTTGCGATTCACTATCCTAACACTCATTTGCATAGGATTGCCTACTAATGCTTGGTTACATGTCTTAGACTGAGCTTCCCCCCTTAGCAACCTCTACTCGGTGGCCATGTTGTCTTCAGCCTGCCATTCCCTTGCATTGTACATTAACAATTTCTATAAAATCCACATTTGTGGGTTATAATTTTTAGTATTCTGGTTTTTAGAGTGCAGCCCATTTGCGCGGTGCTGTGCTACGCTTAAACATCGGAAATCGGCGTAAAAAAAAAATTTATTTTAGTTTTGCATCAGGGAACATTTCCAGTGGCCATATATTTGGCCATTGGCATGCTTCCTGCACTGGATGCAACCTTTATTTGGAGCTGTCACAGCTCCGTTTTGCTATTTGCAGAATGGTACTCAGTTGTCAACTGAGTACATTTCTGCAAATAACACTACTCTTACTCGGACAGGTTCCGGTTTCCTGAATCACAAATCTACCTCATTTGCATGCCTTTCACCTGCAATTGAGGTGATTTGCATGTCCCAGCCCTGTCCGTTTAAGAGCCATTTTAGGAGCTCTCTTACACGCTCCTACAGGCTGTTCTTGGATCGCTCGTCGGACATGATGGCTGCATGGATTCTTACTCTACTCTTAGACTCCGTGCAAGCCATCGTGAATCCGGCCCTAGGTCTTGCATGCTGCACAACCTACTGTTCTATTAACTTTTGAAGTGGCTTGGGAGATATATTTATATCTCCTTGATGTCTAGTGTCACTCCCAGTATCAGAGGATTTACCCATTAGTCAAGGGAAGTTTTGGTATGGCAGCTACACACACACACACACACACACACACACACACACACACACACACACACACACACACACACACACACACACACACACACACACACACACCTTACACTACCCATACCTATACATACACTCACACATACTGCCACAAACATGAAAATATGTGCACACCCCACAACAATACCTTTCCTCTACACCCCTGGCACTTACCCCTGACATGATCTCAACCATTGAAAGTAATAGGAAAATGTGTGTTTTGGAGAAATTGATTACTGCAGCTGGCAGCAAAGATTTAGACATCTGAGTGATTCTATGAATTGCTCGGCTGTATAAATCACTTACTGCAGGCACCTCTGGTGGAGAGCACATGGCTATCACATTTCTCTCCCCTGGAATACCCCATTAGCATTTGCAATAGGCCAGAGAGACACCCCACCATAGTATTTCATCTTTTAAAAGATACAGCACTGTAAGAAGACTGTCTTTGAGTCAGAAATCACTGCCACCAGCTGTAAAAAGGGCTTACCACTGGTAATAATGTTTCTGAATGCGAGCCATTTTTCCCCCTGAATTTTTGGTACTGTATAAATTCTTATATAATTTCTTCTTCTATGGTTTCCAAGTCATCAATTTACCCTAGTAGATGATTAATTAGTTTATTTTAATGGGGATTCAATCAGATTTTTTCCTCCTCAAGAAGTTTGCTTTCAGTATTGTATAGACTTGTTTCTATACTGTCAATACAAAACTTTGTTGCTCTATCTTGTACTTTAGAAGTTCAAATTGCCTGATGTCATTTTCTTGCATGAAATCTAAGTTTTTTTTCACTTTTTTTTATTCTCACAGCTCACCATCAGCTGCAACATCTATTTTCCTCATTCATCAGGTTTACCAGACCAACCATATCCTCTAATGGGCTCAACTTGACTCATGCCCATGACCACTGAAAAGATCAAGGACACTAAAAGCCTTGCTATACTGATGCCAGGCTGTTTATTCTACCCCCTTCACCTTACAGCAGCCTTTCCAGTTCTATAATTGCCCATGAGAGAGGCAGGTGAGCTTTTGCACCTGCACAATCTTCTGACTAAGTTGCACACTACCTATGTAGCACAGAGCTTGCCAGACTTACACACTGCTTATTGTAGTGGCCCTAGACTGCCTCCCACCCCCAGGCTGGTGCGCCAGCATCAGCTGCTCATTCCCTTCCTCTACCTGCAGACCCTCCAGGGTCTGTACTGCTAAACAAACATGGGTCACCTAGGGACGTTCATCCTCTGCATCATGGGCCCACAGTAAAATCTACATTACTGTCCAATTTGTCCATTTTCGGGGTATCTGATAGAGAATAGGAACTCTTGAAAATGGCATGCTGCTAGTAAGCAGTAGAGCACAATTTGACAGAAAATATTCTGTGTACATAATATAAAAGTTTAGTCCATCAGTGAAGAAAACTAAACTCAAACTATTGAATTTTAGATCAAGTTCTGAAGCATTTTCTGAGAATTCCAAGGTGGCTGCAAACTGAGTAACAAGTTCATCTCTCCCAGTGTGAAAACAGAAACTCAGAAACTTAGAAAAGAGAGCCAGTAAATTTGTCTTTTTGGGTAAATTGCAGTTACTGATAGTGAGTGCACTGTCTGGATGCCAGCAACAAAAGACATTTAGAGAACCTGAAAGAAAATCAATCACAAAAGATAAGGGGCAAACACTTTTCTGGGAAGTATCATGCAGCTGTTCAAGCTCCAGCGTTGGTGCAAGGTGTGGCTTCCAGTAATTGAGAGGAAAAAATAAGTCAAATGTGCTCAGAGTTGATTACAATAAATGAAACACTGAAGTAATATATCACCTCTAACAAAAGTCTGGAAAAATTCGAAGAACAGATTCAGATGAGCTGATAAAACTGCAAAAATTAGAGGTTGAAATGAAGAAAGGGTTAGCTGAGTGTGAAACTGCTCAAGAGGAGATGTTTCAAAAAATTATAGAATTAGGGCAGAGAATTTAGAGGAAACCTGACATTTTCTGCTGTTCTAGAAAAACTGGAAGGAACATACTGTATTAACTTAATGCAAGTAAATAAGCAAATGGACTGATATTCCACAGCAAGAGTTGTAAATTGAAAGGGCACATCATGTGCATGCTCCAAACCTGGCCATGAGAAAGTAGCCAAGACCTTTAATAGTAAAGATGCAAACCTACTAGTAGAAAGAGTTGATTTTGAGAAAATTGCAGCAGGACAAAGTACTAAAAGTTGGAGACAGTAGAGTGATTGTAGAAAATGATTACTCACCGTGCACCAAGCAGAATAGGAGTAACTTTATTGAAGCAATCAGGGAACATTGAGAGGCAGGTCTAAGATTCAAGCTGCTATATGATATCTTTAAAATGTATTTTCCTGAAGGGTCAAAGTAAATTTTTGTTGCACAACATGCTAAGGAAGAAATATAAATGTTTGTCCAACAAAAAGTGAGGTGTCAAGCAGTAGGAGATTCTGCTTCTTATTATTCTAATAATAAAGCTCAAAGAGAGACTTTGCAAGTGAAATCCAATGTTCCAAAGGAAAATGCATGAGAGGCAGAGAAAAGCATAGGCGTTGACTCGAAGAACCAGGAGTAAGTTGGAAATGAGCCTGAGACTAGAGTCGGAAGATGGAGATTAACAGGAAGAAAACTAGCAACTCAGAAATTAATGAATAAATGTGGGATTACAAAATATCAATCACATTTGTGAAATATGACAGAAAAAAAACTGGGAAATATTGAACTTTTTTGATTTGCTAAACTTGTAGAGGCTACAAAGTATATATCCCACTTCATGTCATTAATGTTTGGAGCAACATTAAAGAGAAGAGGAAAGGAAGTAACGGGGTAAATGTAAATAAAACAATTTTTGTTCTTAACTGTATTTTTATAAAATATCATATATACTGCACGTCATACAGTAAAACATTTTCAGTTATTTTTTTTTGTGATACAGAGATACTAAAGTAAACGGATGCTCTTGTTTCCTTCTAGTTTTAAGAAATGTAGGCACTGCTATATAAAAAGAGAAGAAAACATGGACAAAGACTTGTTTAAGATAGGCTGTAATCTTAGGTTGTTGAGGTGAGAGACAGGTTGTAAAGTATACAGAGCATGATAAAAGTAAAATTATTATGCCTTTTTTTACATTTGCATAGAGAATGACTGGATTAAGGACCTTGGCTTGATCTAACAAGTTGTAAGTGGAAGTGAGTAAATAAAGTAACATTGAATGTAACAAAAGTTTTCCTTTAGCAAATAAATGCTCACAGTGCACCATGAGAAGCTTGTAGCTGAAGACTACTGGGCATCTGGTTCTCGTGTTTCTATGGAGACAAGCTGATAAGGGCAATAAAACAGAATACATTTTTCTTTAAATGGCTAAAAGATAATATTTTCTGAAAGCATTTAAGTTGCTTTCTACATCTGGAAGAAGAATAAATGTAAAAACAAACAGCATGTAGTGTGAGTAGAAACACAGGCTGTACCATGTATATTAGTATGGATAACCTTCATTATAAGTCTATTAAAGTCTTTGAGAGTAGTTGTCAACCAGGGACAATTGTTCCTATTAGGAGGGTTAAACTTCATTATTTGAATGTGTTTATCTTTTTGTGTATTTGTATTAAGTTAATAGGTCATGGGGTGTTCTAGGGGTTTGTTTGTTCTTTTGCTTGAGGATTTTCATTAAAACAAAAAGTTTTGTAAGATATGACATAGGTTCAAATTGATATGACATGAAAAAAACGTCTACAAGATAAATCTACCAAACATTAGTGTATGCATGTAACACAAAAGCTGAAACTATTCATTAAAAAACTGTTATGTATAACATGTGGGAATAATAACTTCTTATCATACTGGCAAAACTTTCCATATTATCTTTGACTGTGAAAGGTCTCAGAGTTATATACAAAAAAGAAACAGTAGAGAACTATGTTAAGAATTGCAGAGTACAAACAGGTAAGCTATAGGGTATACACTTGGAAAGAACCGAGAATGTGAATTTGATAGAGAAAGGATTTCTGAATGGTTATTCAGCAGAATATCTGAGACAAAGGAAAAGAGGAGCACTTATATTAATTGCTAGAGGAGTTCCAATAGTAATAGAAGAGGGAAAAAGACAATAATGGTAGATTTGTACTATTAAGGAGCAGGGGTATAACCAGAGAATCTAATTTTGTACTTATGTGCTGTTATTGCTCCCTCAAGGCACCTAGCAGATGTTACCCTCCCCCAAGTACTTACCCACCCAGCGCTTAACAAATTTTGCATCACTTTCCTTAAAAAAAAAAAACATTAAATATATAGTATCGGTCTATGTAACTCTTATTGGAGGGATTAATTTAGACAGTTGTAAAAATAGTATGGCCTAAACAAGCCATCGTTTCTGTAAGTAATGTCTAGAAAATTGTACTCAGTAGAGTACAAAGAGTATGCCTAGCGACATCCTTGTATAAGAGGTTTCTGGTAAGGGAGGAGGATTATGCTGCCATGTATTTATATTCCACCTAAAACTGCTACAGTGAAGCTTAAGAAAATTCTGAGGGAAATAATCAGCTTTCAGCAGGGATATTACTTATAGGTGGGGACTGGAATTTGATTTGCAACAGTGGAAATGTATTGGGAGGCCTAGAAGGAAAACATAACAAAAGAGGTTAGATTTTTGAAGACATTTATGAAAATATTTGATATGGAAGATGTGAATTCAGCAGTAGAAGCTTGGAGAGAATTTATACATTATTCCCTAAGGTACAAAAACTGGGCTAAGCTAGACAGAAATTATATTTCACAGGAACATGTGCATTATTTGAAAGTTTTGATATGCATCCAATAACTATTTCAGATCATGTGTCAATAATAACCAAAATAAAAATGTATGATTATGAAACAAAAATGAAACACTGGCACTTCCTCACCTATTTGTTAACCAAAGATGAATTTAAGGAATGGGTGTCGGAAATTATTCATAAATTTAGAGATTGCTACTAGGCTAATGAACCGGGGGCCTTTCAATAAATAGTTGATCATTTTTATCTGGGAGGGGAAGAGGGCAAGAGTCAAATGGGATAAGTTGATCCTTCCAATAGAGCAAGGTGGTTTGGGATTACCTGATTTGAAGGGTTAGTTGAGAGCTACTCAGTTAATGGTCCTATACATAGCACAAGGAGAATGTTATAATTCAAAATAGAAAGGGGTGATTATGATGCAGGGAGAAATTTTAAGAAATAAGGAGAGAGTGGGATTTTGGATGCAGATCCTCAAGGAGAACAACAATAACCATACAGAATATTATACTTATAAAGTAGCAGAAAGTATTCTAAGAACTAAGCCAACACAGGAATGGAGAAAGGAGATTCTGCCAATAGAGATGTTACAATTAGTGGGTACAGAGAGTAGACAAAAGGGGGCAGAAATTTACTGAAGAAAACTGGCAAAGGAACCAAAGTATTTTTTAAAAAATAATTGTAGAGGGAAAGGTAATAGAGAGGGAAGACACCAAGAATACATTTGAACATTTGAACTATAGACTAGAGATTGCCTTCCCTATTAAGGACTGATGTCAGAGTATAGGCAAGTGGGAAGGAATAGGGGGATTCTAAGTGAAAAACCATAATTCGTAGAGTTTTTAGTAGAATCTAGAACAGAAGCTGCTGTTAAAAAGGGATAATTAGTAGGGCATATAAAATATTGCATGATAACTATATGAATCAATCAAAGGAGGTTAGAAAGTATAGGGAAGAGAGATTGGATAAGCAAATCACAAAGAAACAATGGGAAGATATATGCATGACTCCCAAATATGCAAGTAAATCTAGTATATTTAGGACTTTTGCTTTGATGGGTTTGCATATGTATTTTTATACCTCAAGCAGACTCCAAAGAATTTTTCCACATGTAGACTGCAGATTTTGGATGTGTGATGGGGAAGAGAAAGGTAATTGTGAACATATTTTTGGGAGTGTAATGAGTTGGCAAACTTTAAAAATTTCCTGCAGACTACTCTGTCAGAAGTACTGGTTGAGCAAATTGGTGTAACTAAGGAAATGTTTTTTGAGCCATGACACAGAATTGGAATTGCCTATACAAATAAGCCCTTGCTGGTTTTAATTGTGGTAGCTGCTAAAAAGCAATTACTAGAAAATTAAAATTACAGCCTAAACCAACTTTACTAGAAGTGGTGAATATGTAACAGATATAAAAGAACTAGAAGTGGGATTTTTAGAAAAGGATAGGAGCAAATTACATAAAAATGGGAATTGTGGGAATAATACATACAGAATAATATTTTGGAAGAGGAATGAGGTTTAAGAGAAAGAAGGAATTGAACAAGCTATTTAATGTTCAATTGACAATGACTGTATAGAGGATTATAACTGACGTATAATGTTTGTAACTGAAAATATGTCAATACGGTATATTTTCATTTATATAAATGTATTACTGCCTATGTCATAACTGATAATTCAATAAAGAAGTGTCTTGTTTAAAAAAGTTCTGAAGAATTTTCCCATAAAAGTTAAAGCTGTAGAGTGACTTACTTTTTCTTCTACCAGTCTGCCATCTTGGCTTTGCCCTTTTCCCTGCCATTTCCTTATGATGGGTCACACAATCATAGTAAATTGTGTGGACTCTGTTTGTAGTGCTTATGTCCATTTAATGCTTTTAACTTGTGCTTCCTGATGCACTGGCATTTTTGATATACTATCCCTGCACTTGTTACATTTGTCTATACACCACTGTGTATCACTACTTGATTTACTTACATAATGTCTCTCATTTTTCTGCTCTTGAACCTCATTTTTTTGTCCTCTCGGGTCATGTTTAAATAGGCAAATGTCATATCCTGTTACCAAATAAATAAATAAATGCTGGACAAAAGGAATATTTCCTCAACTTTTACTTCAGCTTAAGTTTTTCAAATTCACCAAATTTAAAATGAAAGATGAGTAAATATATGCAACTTTAACAGTGTATTATATGTGGACAACAGTAATCCATTAAGATATATGAAAGTTAATGTAGCATAGTGCCAACAGTCTTTAACAATGAGCCAGATTTAGACCCTTGTGCTCTCTAAAACTGCTGCAGCCAAAAGTTTCTGGGACTGTGGACAATGTGATAAAGAGATATGCTAGCTGCAGTGAGAACATCTCTGAATTACATGGTGTTAACCATTAATGTTATGCACATATTCAAACACACACACACACACACACACACACACACACACACACACACACACACACACACACACACACACACACTCATACATGGACACACTGCCAAACCTCTTGCCTGTCTCTTACTTAACAGGATAGCTATGATGGAGCCTCTTATATTTTCCATGTACCTCATAAATCATGGATTATTACAGTCAGTCAATAGTGCCACCCATTAGAGCTTCATTCTTCTTATTGGTCAGAAACTGCATCGTGATGTAGTAACTGTTTAAATTAGTCATAAAGTAATATCTAAAAATACTCCGACATGTCATCTAGTGTTCCGCCTTGCTTTGTTTTGAAATCTGGTGTCATTCCCCCCTCCCTGATATTTAGTGTTGAATGAGTTCATTGTCAAAATATTGCAGGACTTGCAGATTAGTCTATGGGAATTTAGAGGTATGGCAGTCCTCTTGCTTACATGCACACCACCCCATACACAGACATTCAAACGATCAGTCCCCATATATCAGCCCTCCTCAACTGATCACACTCATGGATACACTCACCCATTCACCCATAAACATGCACACACAGGCATCTACCCTATGTATCCTCTAACTAATCCCCCTACTGTGACCACCCAGGCAGACACACACACACACACACACACACACACACACACACACACACACACACACACACACACACACACACACACACACACACTAACCTGAGAAGACTCATCCTACTACATGGACTCACACATGTAGTCACACAGACACACTCACACACACACATCCTTACTACCTGTCCATGCCATTAAATTCCCTGGCACTTCACTCTAATGTGATCTTACCTATTATAAGTAATGGGTGAATGTGAACTTTTGGCCAAGTGATTTAAATCAGTCTGCTGAGCTAACTTACTCATCTGAATGATCTGCTTGGCTGCATAAATGCTTTATCACAGACATATCTGGGGGAGATTACATGGCTAATTAGCACAGGCTACTCTTCTGGAATGCTCATTAAGAAGTAGTTTGGCCAAGGAGACAGCCCACTGTGGCGATTCTGCAGAATCACTATGGCTCATCTCTAAATCAGAAAGGGCTACAGCCAGTAGGAAAATGGCTGTATTAGGGCTTACCACTGACCGTAGCCCTTTCTGAATCCTATGGAATGTGCAAATGCAGTGGTTCTTAGTAAACTAGCTGCTGTACAACAAGTTGATGCTTTTCATTCATCTGCGTACTGAAGACACATCTATAGCTACTGCTTCAGTATAACCCAACTATAGGTCAAAAAGAACCAGGGACTAGTGACCCGACTAAGGTCCAACAGTTGAACTTGCAGTATACTGCTATTGTCCCCCTGTAAGTACAGCCCCCATGTTCAGTATTATTAAGTACAACAATCAAACAAATGTACAGAAATTAAATAGAGTGTCATTAAAGACAGAAAGACACCACATGCTTCTGAAGCAAACAGAGGAAATTATAACCCCAGCAACAGTATGTACTACATGTATTCTTTTCTTTAGTAACCCTTGGAGGCCATGTTCTTGCACATTGTTTAGACAGTGTAAGTGATAGCGTAACAGCAGGCATAGCATAAATTGTATATTTGAAATTCTATAAAAAAATAATAAATTAAATGGACTCTGTACAGATGGCATAAATATTATGACATGATGGTACTGCTGCTGTAGATCAGAATTAGTGTGCAATGTTGACTGAATCTTCCATGAGAAATGCAATCAATTTTCTTACTGTACTCTCAAACCACACCTTCAGTCACACAGTACAAAGGTCCGTGAGCAAACAATCTTTTGTTAAAGCTCAGAAAATGTAACAGTTTTCTGGCATGTAGCTACTGTATACACTGCATGATGTAATCAGTCACTACAGGAAATACTCAGATCTCCCTTCTGTTGAGCAGTGATAGAAAGCTCAGTAACTGTGGAAGGCACACTGAAGCTGCACTAATGTCACTGAGATAAGGACATACCTCTCAACCTCTTAGAGCAAAAAATCTGTACAAAGCCACAAATAATGAGGGGACAAAGGCCCAAAAATAGGGACGATTTGCCAGAAAAAAACACAATACTATGAGAAGAAGACCAAAATATGACACAAAACTCTGAACCTTCTGTGTAAATCTGGACAGGTGTGAGGTATGAAGTACACGCATACACTTTATTGCCCTGCAGTCTTCTTGTCATTTGATAATAGTTTACAGAAATCTTAATAAGCATTTACTTGTTCACATGGAACAACAATTAAGATACAATGTAAGGAATAACACACACAAACAGATATTTGGTAGGAGACAAATTAATAGTTGTGCAGCATTAAAGATTTATCCAAAGCCTTCTAGTATACAATGTCTTAGCATAGGTAACACACTCATAAGTGGCTTATTGTTGTTATAATACAAAACATTTAAAGGTGAGATGTTTTATGAAAACTTCAGCATAATATGCAGGGTTATGCAGTGGACCAGAAATAGCCCCCCCCCCAACCGCACCACACACACACACACACACACACACACACACACACATACACACACACACACACACACACACATACACAAGTATGAGATTTGAAATTAAACTAAGCAACTGGAAATATTTCAGTGTCACAGCATAGAGAGTCATAAAATCATATGCAGCTATACATAGGTGTGAACGTGTATACAGGCTGTTAGAATTGTAAAGCATAATTTGCACTTGTGACTGAAACACTGGGTACAGGTAGCACAGAAGAAATTGACACTTTTTCCTGCTTTCAAGTGAAAGCTCTCAGTTTTTAAGATGCAAAGTGTATTTACTGATCTGGAGTGGAGATCACATAACTGAGTATAAACACATTTTCCTAATCTGGTGCTTTGGTTCTAGCAAAGATGTTGATCTGATTCAACCCTTTGCCAATTGATTGTCGTAGCCAGTTGCAGAAAATTCAGCCATTGTCCATATCACTCGGGTAACAATTCCTTTCAGCTGAAATGTTGGCTGCATTTGCTGTAATATCTAGCCACTGATGAAGCAAACTAGCAAACTGGGGATGTCTGAAATAAAAGTGGAGCAAAGAAATGACTCAAGCTGATCTCTTTCTAATCTAGACCTACTGGTTTAATCAGTCTTTCATTTTTATTCGATTTCAGTGATTGCTTATCTGAGTAGTGTGGGGAAATGTGTTAATGGAAGATTGTCCAACAGCTAGTCATGGAGATTATATATTAATTTGCTGTGCACTGCACTCCAACTCCAAAATGAGTCTACAATATGCATCAAGTGCTTGCCTGCTGTTGATTTAAGCACATAATTATTGGTCAGTGTGTAAGTACAATGCAATCAGTTTGCAGACCTTTACCAGCCTGATTTATTTATTTTATTTATTTATTATTTGGTAGCTAGGTAGGTGAGCTGGTCCAAAGACCATTTTCAGCCACAACCCAAAAGTAGAGAAACAAAAGCAAAAACATGAATATTCAAGAAGCTTATATTACATAAGAATAAATACAAAATCTAATGTTTTAAAATGGTCTTGGAACAAACATATGTTTGTTGCAGATCCTTATGTTTGTTACAGACTCTTATGTACAGAAAAACACAAGAGATAAAGCTAATAGTAAAATCAAAGTTGTTACAATATTTACTCAATATTTGTAAAGTCCATTTTGAATGTCAACATTTCAGGAACGAAGACGAACATTTAAGAGAGCAAGCAGGGAAAGGCTATACTGCTGAAGGATTAAATACTGTTAATATTCAACATTTCACAGTGACTTGTCTTGCTGGAGGTAGTATGCTGTTTGATAGCAAATGGTGAAATTAACCATTGTCCCTAAAGCACTTACAGTTTCCTTTGTGCAAGTGTTTAGAGAAGGCCTTTTTAAACTCAGTAAGCAATTCCCGGCCTCTTAATTCAGGCGGAAATCTCATCCTTAATACTGGGTGTAGTTGGGAGAAGGCACATTTTCCAGTACCTGCTTAATGTGATAACTTTCTCCTGGGTACTTCTTATGAAGTAAACCTGATTTTGGATGGGTAGATTCATCTTAAAGGTATACAACAGCCACTGTTTAGTATTTCATGAATAAGAGAACCTAGAAGCTAAGACGACCTTTGGACTGAAAACCATTTTAGACATTGCAGGAGGTTACAATGCAAGATCTGGTGTCAGCAAAGAAAGCAAATCAGCAAAGTTTATTTTCTGTGATCTGAATTATTTGGGAATTTTATGCTAAGTAAAATGTAATCAGAAGAAGACCATATTCCGATTATAGGGAGAAGAATATTTCTGGCTTGGGGAAAAGTGGGCTGAAGGTGAGTGACTGACAAGATTCTATAGCAGCGTTTAAGCTGAGATCATACTATGATAGTTATTAGGATGATTTGAAACAGTTAAAAGAAAAATGAAGGTTAATTCCTGGTAACTGTATTCCGAAATGAAGAAAATAATGATGTTGTGCTTATCAGTGATTGTAATAAAAGGTAGATGAGGGAGTTTGTGATTTGTAATAAATAGCATAAGCTTTTTTGTGATAATTAGAAGGTGATTACAATCAGCCCAGCTGCATAGCTCGGAGAAAGACTGTTGCAGTCTTTTCTGAAGAAGAAAGGAGTGTTTATTCATTTGTAATTGAAGGATGTCATCTACATATAGTATGGCATCAAGGGATGGAAGGTCATCTGTAATATCATAAATAAATGACGAAAACAGAATGAATCCCAGAACTGAACCATCTTGCTATGGTTTTCTAAGTTTGCAGATGACTGTATATTGGGTGCAGTTATTTGATCTTGCACTAACTCACAATTGCTCCAAAATGGGTTAGACTATGTTAATAATTGATGTAAAAATAATGGTCTCAAATTAAATGTGAAAATATAGTATTGTTAAGGTCAATATTTAAAAATGATCTCCAGCCTCGATGAGGACAATACAATATAGAACAGGAGAGAATTTGAGGCTACTCATCCAATTACCTAGTTTTTCCTTGAAGGTGGCAAGGATACCACTTTGCTTGACATGTAGTGGAAGTTTATTCTGGAGGTGGGATATTCATTGGAATATGAATCTATCAGACGGGCATGATGTTGGAATACAAATCTGTTGCACCAGCATGTCTTATCTATGATGAAGGTTTAGTTACTTTAACCAGGTACTTAGAAACTGTTTGTACTGCAAAGTAATGTGGGAGGTCAATGAGAGTTGGATCTTTCGTGGTTTAAAGGCTGGATACAGGTTCCCACAGAGGAGTTTATAAGAAACTGAGTACAGAAGGAGGATGCCTTCTGTCCTAATAAATGTGAGCTTCCATTGTCACCTTTTCGGATGTCTGAAATGGGCATGTTCTTGTTGAAACAGAGCTGTGAGATATCTTTGCCATCTTTTCAGATGCTTGAACAGGATTAATTCTTACTGAAACACAAACTTCTAAAGGATAATCAAGACCCTCAAGTAATTCAAGCAATTTATTTGTACTTTATTATTCAAATAAGACCAATCATCACCAATGGCTGCAGTAATGGTCACGAGTGCTCTACCCTAAATTACTGATGTAAAATTTCACCTGCTGATAAATACTTTATAGCTGGTTCTATTCCTGAAATCACATCTCCTGTTCTTACACTTCTTGCCAGAAAGATAGTGCTGACTGTACTTGACTTGCTCGTTGCTTTACCTTGCTTTATCAACCATTTAGTTTACTTGCAGTCTATTAACTTCTCTTTCATTACCTTGAGCAGCATTGTGTACTGCTATAAAGTTTTCTGTAGCTCATGTATATATAAAATGTTATACCAATTAATGTGTATGTACTTACTGCCATTGTAATATCAAGTTAAGATGTTTTTGTTACTCTGCTGTTTAGAATGTTGCTTGTAATATTTCATTGTCTTGTCTTGCCAGCCTGGTCTGGGTTATGGCTGAAAAGGCTCTTTAAAATCACTCCACATAACCTGTTAATAAATATTAAAAAATAAAGATGCCTTCTAAGTATCAGAAAAGACAGCTCCTAACTGTTTTATCTCCAATATTCATGCTTTTCTGACAAATTGTCCTAATCTACAACAACTATACTCATCTGTCCCAGCCCTCCAAAAAAATTACCTACAGTATTCACCCAGTAATGTAGGAATCACCTTTCTTACCTGTTGTCCAACACTGTATCCAAAATGCTTCTGTCCAGATCTGGCAGTAAAACAGGGTGATAGTTGTCCGGCTCTGTGTTATCCTTGCCATGTTTGGGGATAACAATCAATTTGTCCTTCATAAAGGACTCCAGCAGCAATACTGACAGACTCATATAATCATAGAGTTTACAAAACAAAGTCAGCCTATGGACCATGATCACACTGTCAGTATTCACCCTCATAGGACACTGCCTGCCACCAGGATGACAAAACAAGTCAGGCCTTGAATGCATTTAAGGGTATCTACCCAATCATCAAGGTTTGCCTTAAAGGAAGTGAGGATATAACTCTGTTTTATACATAATGGACAGTTACTCCATTGATGGGAGAAGCACATGGTAATTAATCTGCCCCTCCAACATTACTTATCTGTTGATGGAATTGTCGCCTCACAGTTAGACGTTGCCCATTCGATTCTCAGTCAGAGCGTCTTCTGTATAGCGACATGCGTGAATGGGTGTACCTTTGTTAAAGGCTGTGCATTAGGCCTGGTGAGCCAGTACGTAGAAATCTACTGCCAATCATTAGTGGACCGGAGTTCCACTGTGGCAACCCCTAACTGGGAAAAGCCGAAAGACACAAGACAAGTTTGATTGTTTGAAGAGACAGACAGACAGACAAGGAAAGAAAGAAAGAATAAATGACATTTGTTTTGTAGAGGTATAGGAGATTAAGGTGTGATGGGTCCTTAACAGTACAGAATGCATACATAAATCACCATGTAGAGCTCTATAGGCAATGGAGTATAGGAATAGTGTTTCAAGCCTGTCTTGGTAACTGAGGGTCTTTAGTATGAAGATCTTTTTATTTAGGAACATTTGGAGCTTTTCCTAGCTGTGTGATGTGTTTTGATACATACATACTAAAAGAGTCATTATATATTCTATGGTCAGTCTGATTCGGAAACAATACAGAGGAATTATTGCATATTTTCACCTAAATTAAGTACATTTATTAATTGGGCTAGATAGAAGGATATTCTGACTGCTGTTGCTACATGGTGGTCAAAAGATAGGAAATTGTCTATGAAGGTGCTGAGGTCTTCAATAGACATATCGGACTGGAACAGTGTGTTGTCTATACTGTAAGTTACTACTGAGATTTGTTTGCCAAATGTGACCATGCTACACTTATTCTCATTTAATTTATGCTAATTTCTAAGACGGCACTGAAATGTATGATTTAGCCCTTTATGATTTAGCCCTTTTGGTAGTAACATGGTATCAAATGCTGAGCAAACAACAACACCTGGTTGGCAGACATCAGCAAACTCATTTAGGCATATGTTTAGTTTAGTGAGTTGGAGAGTCCCAATGGTAGATGCTGAACAAAAAGAGCTCCATTACTGTGCTCTTGCCTCTAATATTTTCCCCCCAAAGTGGTACTTCCTATTTGAACTATGCAAGTTCTATCTGTCAGACAGTTTGCTATCCATCTTATAACATAAGGGTATAAATGTCAGCCTTAACTGTATTTAATATTTCATTTTGGGTAATGCTGTTAAAAGCTTTGGCCAGAATCAGTTACTCTATATGAATTGCATAGCTGCTAGCTACAGCTTCAGTGACTTTCCTGAATTAATTATTATTATTATGGAAAAAGTTTGCAAGAATATTAGTAATAGTGATTGTGATAACCAATTATTGAACAGAGAGCTGTATTAGCAGCTTTTATTGGGAGCTGACATGCCTCCATGTATTTATGATTCTGTAGCTATAGTTTTTTTTTTTTTTTTTTTTTTTTTTTTTTTTTTTTTTTAAGAAACAAAACAGTGTGAGATGAACACTATCCATTGGTTACTGGAGTCATATGATTGATTTTAAAGTATGTTTAAGTCATGTTGTTGTTAAATTGCATAGTTCTTATGAAGTCTACATTGTAAGTGGATGAAAGTGCTTAACTTTTGTTGTTAAATAAGTATGTGTCTCCTTGGATTAGTGGAGTTTTTATTTTTAATTACAGGCTTGACTGTGTGATAGATTCTGAACCATAGTAAAGAGAGACTCAGCAAAACCATAACTAACTTATCTGGTGCCCTGTGCTGTTCTCTTTTCTGATGCTCCCCCCCTCAACTTTGAGTTGAAGAGCAAAAAAGGTCTTCTCAAAGTTGAAAAATAAAAGCCCCTTTGCACTGAAACTGTAGCAAGCTGCTTACTAGAAATGTAGCAAAACAGGTTGCAACAGTCAGTTTACCACACAAATTGCTATATCAGTAATTGCAAATGTAGTACTGTAGTACTGGCATTCAGTTGTGAGACAAAGATGGTCTTCCAGATTCATTAATGAATTCTAGTTCTACATTCCCACACCACCGGCACCTGCCAATTGTGCCACGTAACAGTTTGCACCTGGAGCTGTCATCCCCTTTGGCCCACCCTAGTTATAAATCTGATAGGGAGTGATGTCTTTATCCTGAAACAGAGTCACTGTTACAGTACAGACATGAATGTGTTAAACTTGCAGGAGTGCCCCAAGATTCAGCAATTTATCATTAAGACTTATGGCACTGAGCAGATTATCCTTGATGCAGTCCAGACTGGAATTTCCTATAAACTTTTTTTGGCATGTTAGAATATATAGAAGGCAGACATTACATAAACATACATTTTTATTTAAGGGCAGTTTAGAGGGCATGTTTACAAATTATTCTTGCTCTTTCAAGAATATTGATGGTAATCTATTGCAGGCTACGAGCTGACAATGTCAGTGAGCATTAGACAGTACACTGCCTCAGAATACCAGGTGTTTGTGGGTTGTAGGAAATCTATTCCCATCTCTCACTCACTCACACACACACACACACACACACACACACACACACACACACACGCACACGCACACGCACATGCACACGCACACACACACACACACACACACACACACACACACACACACACACACACACACACGCAAGCGCGCGAGCGAGCAAACACACATGCGCACACAGACAGATGCACACACACGCACGGGGGGGGCTGTATTAGGTATTAGTGGACTGATTATGTGCCAGGGCTGTGGCTGGATCATTATATCTAAATATATTGAATAATTTGGGTTATGTGTAATTGATATTCATCAGACATTATTTATCTAATTTAGGGATAACTTTATCTGGCTATATGAGGCCAAGACAACAATCACAAGGGAGATTGTGCTTTGGCTAGTATGCAGAATCCATGGAATGAAAGGTGCAGGCCATCCTTAGTGAAAAGCATACTGGACCCCTCTGGAATAACACCAACTATTTAGCCAGTTGTTAAAACCATTTATCTTTTCTCTATATCTGAGTGTCACTTAGGGTGAGGGTAGGATTCCATTCAGGGCTGGAATCTTACCTACATTTGACACATACATGACAAACTCCAAACTGTTTCTCTATATGCCATTCAAAGTTGAGCACCCTTAGGTCATTCACACCTAACCAAGACACCATAACTGTCCTGTTTGAGTGACTCTAGGGCTTTTGTACCTTCACAGATTTTGGTATGGGCAAGGCAGCCAGCTGTCACCCTTCCATTCTCCAGTCTTGTGAGTGAAGAGTCAATGTGCCTGATGATAATGTCAGTAATTATTAGGACATTTCTACTGGGATTAGCAGACTTAGTAGCTCTAAAATGTCTGCCATGTGCAGCCTGGAGACTCACCGAGTTATGGGAGTAATGGTGGAGTTGTATAGGTGGATCGCTGCAGAGGCTCTTTAGAACTGATTCTGGGAGGCTTGGAGAGTGATTTTTGTACAGCCTCAGCATATGCTGGTTTGCTTTCATCTAGTGGAGGTATGGGTATGTTTATATGTTGCTTACTGACCATCTGTGCAAGTGAGAGGGTGGCCTCTAGGTTATATAGTTAATTACATCTCCCACAAATCATGTCTTGCTGGTCCAGTAGCTGTTGGCTGTCAATGAGCATTAGGCACTTCCTATACTGTCTCAGAATAGCAAATGCAATGAGGCTGGGAACAGAAAGAACAGAGGATGTACCAGTAAATAAGGTAAGTGACAAAAAGCTGTCATCTTCAGAACTGTCTGTTCCCCATCAGTCCAAGATACCAGTAAAGGTCCTTTAAGTTTTCTGTACATTTAAAAACAAAATTCAGATAACTACTAAATACAGTAAAATAATAGAATAGGAAAATATTGCTTCTTAAAGGCACCATGGGTTAAGGAAAGGCCAAGGCATTTGCACTGCTGGCATCTCCCTTACTAAATCAGATCATTCTCTCATCTGCTAGGAAAATTCCATAAATGCAGGCTTTCAAGTGGTACTGTGGACGATTTAACAGCCACTCGAATAACAGATAATACGAACCAGTATTAAAGTTTCTTTGTGCTTCACTCTAGTTCCTTGAATTTTACCTACTGATTGCACTCTTGGACAGTTATTTCAACCATTTGTGATATCATCATTCTTGACAATAGGTATCTGGAGAAGGCATTACTTTATTCCGATGCTAGACTCATTTCCCTAATTGCCCAGGAATTAGTTTTCAGTGCAGAGTTGTGCTGGATGTCTGCATAAGCAAAGGCACTGGAAGAATTGGGCAAAAGGGGCAGATATACTGGGCACAAGCCATTAGGGTGGGCATGATTGCCACTTTAGATGACATGCCAGTCATTCTCTGAAAGCATTATAGCTACATACTTCAGCAACAAAAATCAGTACTGCGATTGCTTAAATGACAATCAGTGTTTGTTAGGGACTACAGCAATTAGATATTGTGATATCTACATAATAGCTCTTTACTGAATTTTATTTTGGTCCTGAACCCTGAGGAAAGACCCTTTTGCTTTTTTTTGATGGTTAATCTAGGGGTGCCAGATGGGGGCATTGCCTAGGTGGGCAACCAACCACATTTAATCTCTGTGCATGAGGCTGTATTCTTGACTTTGCAGTAATCAGCTTATTATTAACCATGACAATACATAATTCGTCTTGTTGTATTAAGATTCATGTTAGCAAATGACTCCCTCCATCACATGCACTCACACACATACAAACATGGGCTGTACTAGGCTCTAGATGGCTGATTATGTACCAGGGCTGTGGATAGATTATTTTATCTAAATATTTTGAATTGTGTGGGTTATGTGTAAATGCTGTTCATCAGAAAGGATTTATCTGATTCAGGGATAACTGCTTCTGACTATATGAGACCAGAACAAAAATTACAAGGGAGTTTCTGTTGCACTTTTGCTATTGTGTTCTGCTCAGCATGCCTAAAGAGCAAATAATAACTAAGCATGTTTGCAATCCATTTTAACTGAGTTCAGAACTGGCCCTCAATGCATATACGCCTTTTGGTATGTACCTCACAAGACAGCTACAACAACTGGAAAGGCCACAGAAATACCTCACAAAGAGGATTACCGGCCTCAAACAGATGCCCTACACAGACAGTCTCAAAAAACTCCAGCTTTACTCTGTCACATATCGCCTACTCAGAGGCGATCTCTGCCTAAAATACAAAGCTATGTCAAACCCAGAGCTGTTGGACATGCTCCACGTAATGAAATCCAAATCCTTCCGAGCTACATGCTCTAGGGACCTAAACCTTGTCACCACAATAAACAGAACATGCTCAAGGGATAGATTCCTATCCCAGAGACTTCCCATACTCTGGAACAAACTACCTATCTATATCAAACAAAGCTCCTCATTAGCACTCTTCAAGAAAAATCTTGATGATTGGATGGGAGATAGGAAATTCACCCCGGGGATCACTTCTGTGGCTCTGCTTGACAGGGGCACAGGAAAATAATTTTTTGGGTGGCAAAAGCCAGGGTACCATTTGGCTAGGCTTATACAGGCCCTAGGGCCAATAGCCTAGTACCTACCTATGAACCTATACAAAACACGTTGCTATTATCTTTTTATGTGCAATGTTAAATGCCTCTCCCAGGGAGACTTTGCACAAGGTACTATGCACATTACTTCATGATGAACGCTTCCATGAGATCTAGGTGCTTTGGTTTTCTTCTTCATCATGACAACTTGAAACTCTCCAGTAAACTAGATAACAAGTCCTTCTTCATTATGACACCTCTTTGTTGGAGTAGCTTTATTCATTGCTTTAACTTCGAAATAGGGTGTGTTTGGACTTCTAGCAGTTAAAACTAGTTGGTTTGCTGCCACAATGCTTGCCATTCTTTTTTTTTATTTTATTTTCCTTGCTAATTCTCTGTCATGAGCTTTTGACAACATTGAAAAATGCAGCCATCATGCAAATGTTAAATGCTGTAAAAATCAACCCATACGTGGTAAAATGGATAGCAACCTGATAGAAAGGCAGGTCTGGCAGTTGACTTAGAGGATTAAGAAGCAGTTAACAAGCTGTTTTCTGTGGTCCAGTGATGCAAGGTTTGATTCCTCAGCCTCCATTCCCTAACCAGACACTGTTCCTGGGCTGAGTCTGAAAAAAAGTCCAGGGAGATCAGTGCTCTACCCAGGAAAACAAATAAATAAATACATTTAAAAAAATGACGCAATGCAAGTTCCAGATGCCTTATCAGAAAGTATAAAAGTGACTGACTGTGTCCCTTAGGGTCTGCAAACTAGGGGTTATTGTTAAGTTACACTTTGTCAACCAAACCCTCCAGAATGAACTTTATCTAGCAAATTCTTGATGTACTAAATGGGACTCAGACTGAAAGGCTAAAAAAGTGTAGCATCATCACATTTGGCATACAACCCTTCTCATTATCATAGTATACAGTCTGACATGCTAAAAAAGTGTAGTGTCATCACATTTGGCATACATCCCTTCTCATTATCATACTATACAGACTGACATGCTAAAAAAGTGTAGTGTCATCACATTTGGCATAAAACCCTTCTCCTTATCATACTATACAGTCAACAGATTAATGTAAAACAAAAATGTAGTCCGGGATGTAGGTACTTCTGTCAATAGCTCCCTCCCTTTTTTGACCATCATGTGGCAACAGTTGTCAGGTAAACCTTTTACTTAGCAAAGCTATTTTCCAAGGAAATATAATTAATGCCTAAAAAGGTAATCATTCCCTTAGCATTAATCAGACCAGTCAGGTACTTGCAGAGTCATTGGCAGCTAACAGGTAAATCAACAACCTTTGGTGCTGGAAGACCACAAGGCTGTGGGTTTTACCCCTGCTCTAGGTCAGTGGAAAACTGACACTGCAATGCAGCATTAGCAGGGTATTCCTGAATGTGTTCATAGGTTCATAGGTTGGTACTAGACTATCTGCCCTAGGGCCTATACAAGCCTAGCCATAACAATTCCCCTGGCTATTTCTTCCACAATATTTACTTCCCTGGACCCCTGTCTAGCAGGGTGACTGACGTGATCCCTGGAGTGAATTTCCTATCTCCCATCCAATCGTCAAGGTTCCTTTTGAAGAGGACCAAAGAGGCGCTCTGCTTGAAATGTATGGTCAGTCTTTTCCAGAGTCTGGGGAGTCTCTGGGTCAGGAACCTATCCCTCCAGCATGTTTTGTTCATTGTGATGACAAGGTTTGGATCCCTAGAGCATGTGGCTCTAACGGATTGGGATTTCTTTAAGTGCAGCATGTCCAACAATTCTGGGTTTGACATGGCCTTGAGTAGACGATATGCAACAGAGTATAGCTGGAGTTTTTTTAGATGGTCAGCATAGGGCATCTGCTTTAGGCCTGTGATTGTTTTAGTGAGGTATTTCTGCGGCCTTTCCAGTTGTTGCAGATGTCTTGAGAGGTACATACCAAATGGGGCACTGTATTCTATAATGGGTCTAATGAGGGATGAGTACAGTGGTACAATGACCTCCTTTTTTCTGGATGAAAAGCCCTTAGTGAAGAGGTGTGTCACACAGAAGGATTTCCTGACTGTTGTGGTGATGTGATTATTGAAGGTGAGACCACTGTCCACCTGTGTCCCTAAATCTCTTATCACACTTTCGGTGTTTAGTGTACTGCCATCTATGTGGTAATTCACGGGTACATGTTTTTTTCCCAAAGGGGATAACTATACATTTCTTGGCATTAAGCTTGAGCCCATGGCTCTGGCACCAAGCATCTGTTTCTGTAAGGCCCTTTTGTAGAATATCCACATCATTTGGGGATTCAATAATGGCTCCCAGTTTGCAGTCATCTGCGAACTTTGTTAGCCAGAGTCCCTTAAAGTTAGCCTGTACTTCAGAGAAGTAGATGCCAAACAAGAGCAGTCCCAGGACTGAACCCTGAGGTACTGTGTTGTCCATAGGGTGAGATGTTAAACCGAGGTCCCATTCATTTGAGCTGGTGGTAGCTCAGATGGATGTAAAAGATCTCACAGCACCTCTCAAAAGGAGTAGGTGAAGTTCCCTAATGCCCTGACAAAATTTCCTCTAGTAATAGAAATACCATTTTGCGTCTCTCTGGAAAAAGTCCACTAGCTCAATGGGACTAACTCGATCAACATAAGGATAAATAAATAAATTATTAGTAGAATGATGTATCTTACTAAACATAACATACAGTTAGAAAGACCCCCAAGCGTTCTTAACCAAAAACATCACAAGCCAAAATTCCCTAAGCTACCAAGATAAGCTGGAAGTTGTGTTCTGTTATTATAGGTTCATAGGTGTTCACTAGGCTAACAACCACAAGGGCCTTTTTAAGCCTAGCCATGCATCCCAAATCTCTGACAAGTTCTGATACCCTTGATAAATGTAAGCAGGGGTTTAGGAGATGAATCATTTACAGGTTACCGGTGTCCATTAGAGACATGCCAAACCAGGGATGAATTTCCAGTTTCCCATCCAATTGTCCAAGAAGCTGCACTTGAATTGAGTTAGGGAGGAACTCTGATTCACATGGATGAGGAGTCTGTTCCATAGATGCAGTAATCTCTGGGATACATACATATCTCTCCAGCAGGACCTATTTATATCACAGGCAAGGTTTAAGTGTTTAGAATGGGTAATTCTGGTGCTGTTTGTTTTGTGGTTATACAGGAGGTCCATCAGAGTGGGGTCTGACAATGCCCTGTATGCCAGGCATAGATCTCCCCTCAAAATCATGTAGGAGACAGAATACAGGGATAGGGCCCTGAGGCAGTCTGCATAGGGCATTTTACTTACGCACTGTATTCCTTTAGTGATGAACCTCTATGGACTTTCCAATTGTTGGATATGCCTGGTTAGGTACATACCAAAGGGTGCATTGTACACAATGATAGGTCTGATGAATGCCAGATACAGTGGAACACTGACTTCCTTGAACTAAGATGCCATACCTTTGTTTATAAGTTGCGCAATATAGAATGATTTCCTCACCACTGTAGACAAATGATGGTTAAAGACTAGATTACTATCTATGTGTGACCCTAAGTCCCTGACTACTGGGTCAGCTCTAAGGGGTGCGTTGTCAATATGATAGTTACCAGGGATGGATGACTTCCCAAAGGATACTATTATGCATTTCTTGGCATTTAGTTTTAATCCATGGCTCTAACACCAGTTGTTTGTGTCAACCTCTCCTGGAGAACATCTGTGTCAGTGTGAGATTCAATGACAGTGCCTGATTTGCAATCATCTGCAAATGTAGTCAGTCATAAACCATTGACTTTGGCTTTGACTTCTGAGAACTAAATGCCAAAAAGAAGCGATCCAAGAACTGATCCCTGACGGATCAAAGTCTTATAAACTTTTGAGGGGAGATCTCTTTCTCACTTACCACACCATTAAAGGCCCGACTGACCCAGACCTTCTGTTTCTCCTCAAGTCCCATATCTCAACCAGTGCTAGAGCCGGGGGCCTAAATCCTCACCATTAGATAAATAAAACATGGTGGATGGATAGGTTTATAATCCAGCAGCTCTCAATCTCTGGAATAAACTTTCCCTGCATGTTAAGGAGTGTATCTCATTATATTCCCTTAAACATAAACTAGATGGCAGGATGGGTATCCAGAAATTTACTCTAGGATTGACCTGTATGACTCTTCTGAAGAAAGGAGGTGTGACCTGAGAGAGGTTATTGACCAGGTATGAATGGTCACAAGACTCAGTGACTTTGGAATACCCATGAATCTGTGATTCACCATCTCATTGTAGATTTTGTGGACCAAATTTCTAATGCCTATGTCTGCTTAAAACTTGTATCCTGTGTTTCATTATACACTGACTTGCTTGGTCTACTACCTCTGTTTATACATCATCTGCCTGCCTGTATATTACCCCGTCTCACTTTCCTTCCTTGTACTGGACATCATTTTTCTGTCATCTGAATGGCCTAGCTCTCGCATACCAATCCAGCTCTAATACCCTGTCCTGTATTCAGAGTTGGCTTACAAAATATGCAAAATGAGCACAAGTTGTCTTGTATCTTCCATAAGAACATTTGAATTTGCTAATCTTCCTTGATGTCTCTGACTGTGACTGCGTGCATTAGGCAGCAAGATTCAGAGTGTCATATTTGTCCATGAGAGCAGTCTATGAAAATGACCATTCAGGTGTGCTTTGCTGAGCAGGGTAGCATTCCAAACACATATGTATGGAAGACATTCTTGAGGTGCTTGCCTATATCTTTCTATGGTGGGAATCTGCCCAGGGTGAATGGGAACCTCTTTACCTTGCAAAGACAGTCAATGGAGTTAAATATTACTATATGTGAATGGGAGTGTACAAGTACATGTGTGTGCATCTCAGTGTGTCCATCCATATGTCAGAGCAGTGGTACAGTGTAAGAGTGGGTCTGTGAATGTCTATGCATGAATTGCTATTGTGAGTGTCAGTGAGTGTGTGCAGGCATGTACCCTTGGAGTGAGAGGCCCTGGCTGGGTGCAGTGGTCTTCTTACTACTTATTCCTTCTGCATATTGAGTGATTCATAGTGAAGCAAATTACAGGTTAATGAGATGCTGCCCTTTTGTGAATGTGGATGACTGTAAATCGGTAAATGACATTACAGAGCAGTTCATCTTATTGGTGCAAAGTCAATTGTGTTGCAGGGCCATTTACTTTGAGTGCTGGTCTCTATTACCAAATAAATAAATGCTACATAGAATATTTGATTACTTTTTATTTCGGCTTATGCTGGTGAAATACCCAAAACTGTAAAAAATGAAAAATGAACAAATATATACAAAGTTATTAACCTATTATATAGGGGCAACAGTAATCCAATAAAATGAATGAAAATTAGTGTACCATAGTGTCAGCAGCCTGTGACAATGTGCAAAACCAGGTGCTATTAGTAAATTAGCTCTTATAACTAGATGGTGATGTTCATGCAATGGTCTGCATATTGAAGATTCATGTATAGCTAACCTGTAATCAAAATTTTAAAGCATCTACTGCTATAGAGTAACTGTAATTTTATTTTAGGTTCAAAAGAAGCAAAGATTACCAAACTGACTGAGGTACAACAGTTAAATTTAGTGTAAAGAAAAGAGAAAATATAGTGTACTGCTACTAGTCCTTCTGTAAGGACAGGCCTCATACTCAGCACTGCTAAATATAACAAGAAATCTAGAGAAATGGTGATAAACGTGTTAATAAACAAATACATCATGTGCTTTTGAAGCAGAAAAGGGGGTTAAAACCTTGGTCGAAGTATGCACAACAGATATTCTTTTTTAATGACATTTGAGGGACATTAACAGGGACATATTTTTTCACATAGTTTGGACTGCATAAGTGGTAGCACAGCAGTTTCTTGCTGGCATAACCAAAATTGTTTAATTGAAATTCCACAAAAATATTCAAATATGTGTACATTGTACAGATGGCATAATATTATGAAATAATATTAGTGCTATTGTAGGTTAAAAATAAAACTTAGTGTGGTATAGTGACTGAAGCTTGTATGAGAAATGCGATTAGTTTTCTTACTGTACTCTCAAACCACTCCTTCAATCACACAGTGCAAAGGTCCGTGAACAGAATGTTTTTGAAAAATGAGGTGGTTATCAGTTATCTGAAGTGGCCACAATCTCCAATGAACCCGCACAGTATAATTAGAAACTACAGTAAACACTCATATCTCCTGTCTGCAGAAAAATAATTCAAAGGTCAGTAGCTATGAAAAGTAATAGTCCGGAAGTAACGTGTAATGGGTACCAGGTGTTTATTACAAGTTACACTAAAGCTACAGTAATATCACTTAAACAAGGACTGGCACACGTTACTGCCTTTGCAGTCTTGTTATAATAATCTCTTGTTCACATACTGTAGAGTTAAGGTTCAATGTAAGAAATATCACATTTGGATATCCAGTTGTTCTGATGCACGTGAAACTTCCAGAACATTAAAGGATACATCCAACACCTCTTAGTACACAACGTCTTAGCACACTTACCAGTGTTAGAAAATAGAGTATTTAAAGGTTAAGATGTTTAACAAAAAACTCCAGAATTATACACAAGATTAGTAGAAATAAATCACACATTAGCCGACACACAGATACTCGTATATAAATTTGGTCAAACAAGTCTCTGGCGTTTCTTGATCAGTTTAGCAGCATATAAGGTTTAACAAAGTTAGTTTAAAAAGGGATACGTGAAACAGATGCCAGTATTAGCTAGCTGGGAGATTACATACAAGAGATAATCTTATGCTTCCCATTTTAAATGTGCTCATTGTTTATAATATTACAGAGATTCACTTATTTAGTTTTGTTTGATGGTTATATTGCTTTGTTACTTTGTCTTCTAAGTGTAGAACTTTCAGGAATATCCCTTCAACACATCTAAAGTTTTTAGAAAACATTGTTGGTATCTTTGCTTTACTATATTCTAACATTTGACATTAAGTATAATTAATATAAAATTAATATAAATACTACTGTGTGTGTGTGGGGGGGCGAGTTTATACTTAGTTGGTTCAGAGATCATACTGATAACCTTTTTATAAATATGTTATGGTGAATATTCATTGATAAAATATTTTAATTTGTTGTGCTCCTTTGGAAATCAGGAAAGTGCTTGAAAGGTAATGTTTTTTTTTCATTTCTTACAATTGTATATTATGCACTATTTGCAATATTTTCTCATTGCATAAACTCAAAATTCTGTATCATTCCATACTGTATTATATTTTTGAGTGTAGTAAAACAATTCATTTCAGTTTTGTATAGCCAGTCAAGCTTCTTAGCTACTAAGATTGTATTTATGTGAAATGAGTTTTCCTATATAAATGATATTATTACCTAGCTATTATCTAACACCATAATTCATTTCTGCTATATACTGCTAAGGCTATAAAGAAATGTTTTGGATTGCTATGTAGGTATTGGTTAAATCCAGTTGTGCAAAAACTGATTACATTTTTCATGTATTTGTTGACATATATCATTCAAGTTAAGCACCTCAGAAATTCCTAGCTAAACATATTACATGACTCAAGCCCTCAGTTATCTTGACAGTCTGTCAGATCTTTCCCTATACTCTGATCTCCTACAGGATCTTTCATGGTGATCTGTGCCTGCCCTCACTGACATTTTATTCCTTCACAAAACAAATGATTCCTTAAATGTCCAACTAAACGGCCTAAATCTTCATCAGCTAATAAATAAAACTTACTGCCATGACAGATTTATATCCCAGCCACCCGGTGGTTTGATCCTTGGCTCTAGATGGTTGTAACTGTTGAAGTGATCTCCCAACCCCATATGTAAAATGGGAAAAGGGGTTGTGGATGGATGGATGGATGGATGGATGGATGGATGGATGGATGGATGGATGCATGAATACTCTCATCTCTGGAACAAATATCCACTATATGTTAATAAGACTAGCACCTCTGCCACATTCAAGGTATGTCTAGATAATTAGATAGGCAGCCTACAATTTTCCACTAGACAATTTTGTGTTGCATCCTTGAAGCTGAAGGGAACTTTTGAGTATGGCTTACTGGCTGTCCTTGTAATGGTCTGTAGATTGATTGCCTAGTAGTTACCTACAAGCTTATGAACCTATATTGTATACATTTTCCACTTCTTTTTTGTGCTTTGTTTCATTTATAGAGTCAAAGCAAAGTTACTCAAACAGCATTTGTTAGTAATCTTGTAGTGATAGTAGTAACTATTGAAAAACCAAGTCACCTTCTCCAGTGCCCTGAACAAGTATTACGTTTTTTCCATGTAATATGTCTGAGCAATTGCTTACGGTAACAAAGTACTTCAGTGTACGGCCTGGGGAACTGAAAAATGACACTAATATCAGTCTGTTATTATTAAAAACATGCACTGATCTTCAGCTTAAAATAGCCTGTTGTCTAGTGTACTACAAGGGTACACAGACAGACAGACAGAAAGACAAACAAACAAATACATAAGTTAAGTGGTATATTAGAAGCAAAAAAATAGATACTGATAGGTACAGCAATTATGCTGATTATTAAATGTGTTTTTGTTACTCTTCCACAGCCATGGTATAAGGTGTACAAAGAAGCCTATCTTTCTTTCTACTTCATAAAATATGATATTTAGATAAGAAATAAATAACTAATTAAAAATGAATTGCTGTGTCCAAGGAAAGAAACTGTTTCCGCTATCCGAAACAACTAGTACAGAACCCATAATGGCATATCTGCAAGTTCATATAATAAGTAACTTATTCAGTCAGAAGAGATATTTGCTGTGCACTGTGGCTCTATAAAGCAGGGCCATAGGTACTAGTGGAAAAAAGAAACAATAAATAAAAACATAAATATAACTATTTTATTTATTTTTATTTATTTATTTTATTTTATATTTGTTGACCAGGCTAGTCTAGCTGGATACATATCCATTTTCAGTAGAGGCCCGGGGAGAAAAGCTCCAAGTATGAGAATCTGTCTGAAGATCAAGGGGGCAGAGAACTGCTAAGAACTCTTTCAGGGCTATCCACATTTGTTATTCAAAAACCTTTATTATTAAAGTCAGTAAGACATATCATCTGGTATCCTTACTCCCACTGTAATGCCTGCTAAAGTTATTAGCTAGGTAGGAATTTCAGGGAGGCCATAGACATTTTGGTACACTGTACAGCAAATATTAAGGCTTGCAGTTGCAATGTGTAGAGTATGGATGATTCAAACACATGGTGCAGTCACACAAAGAGCAAAATACTGCTGCATGCAGTGTATGGTAATGAATTCATTATAACATGGAAATGAGGAATTCCATGAAATGGGCCAGATATTTTATGCAAATGATGACGCCCATAATTGCAAACCAGTTCAGGAATGTATAAAATGAGCATGCTGTAATGTGGCACATAGCCAGTATTTACACTGAATACCATGACGTATGTGAGAAGAGTAGTGCCTGCAAAGGCAGCAGCTCCAGCTCTGCAGTACATTAACATCTGCCATCACAGCCTGTGCTGCAATGTTACACGTCATTGTTATCCACCAATGGTGGAGGTGCAGGCAGTGCGTGACATACCAACAGTGCAGTGACCAACAGAATATGGACCCTTTCCATGTGGCTAGGGAGCCTTGTTCAACTCTAACATTTCAAGCAAAATTAAGGATGATGAATGGTATGCCCTCTCCTGTACATGCAAAACATATTAGCAACCAGGACCATTCAGGGACTTAATGGGGGCACATTAGGGATTTTGCAAGCAAACGCCTCACAAATCTAACATCATCTCCTTGATATTATGCTACAGTCTGTGGTAGAGTACATCTGGTCCTCCAGCATACCTCTAAACTGTCCAGATTTTCACAGAATGTCCAGATTTTCTTCACAATTTTGGTCTGTCCCTCATAAAATCTGTGGTTTTCTGGAAAATCACTGGGATGATGTGAGAAATGAAATCACTAAATAATGACATACATTTGATTTTCAGACTTCATATCCTCTAGAAAATGTATTTTGTTGTAAAACCCTGTTATTCTAGCTACTTTCTACATTTATAAGAGCAATATTTAAAATGCCTCCTTATTTTGGGTCTTTACTCCTCTTTTAGGTCTGGCTTTGTCCGGATTTCTTGGACTAAGAGGTTGAAAGGTCTGTCCTCTGGGACTGCAGAGCAGGAAGCAAAGTTTCCATTTGTTCTACCTGGAGATCTAAGAATGAGTCATACTTCAATGATTTTTCACAATCAATAAGTGCATCTCAAAAACATATAAAAAACAGATTTTTTTTCTTGAAGGGGGAGCAAGCTACACTGCACCATTACCTCACACAATACAAGTTATGGCATTGTAACAAATCAACAATAAAGCAAAATCTTACAAGAGATGGTCACACATAAATGCTGCAATGGCATTGCACACAATTGCCCACCTTTCTGAGATCCTGGAAGTCAAAGATTGCACATACATTACCATTATGGCATTACCTATCCAGAGGGACAGAGCTACACTTCCCCACAAAAGAAATATTTTGCTTATTTTATCTCCATACAATATGTACAGCCAGTTAGAGCAATACTCCACACACTTATATGTGACCGTCAATTACAGCCACTTGTACGACTTCATACATCAGACATTTTCTTGTGATCAAATGAATAAATAAATATATAAATAATAATGTAAAAATGTCTTTCAGGTCACTGGCGTCAGAACCATACAGTGTAGCCCACTGCAAAACCCCATGTTTTTCCAGCCTTTTAGATCATGAGTCAAGAGCAAACACCCAAAAATTAGGGACAACTTTAAATATTGCTCTTTTATAGTTAGAATACAACCTATTTTAGTATAACATATTTTGTATTGGCAAGCATGTTCTGAAGTATATGAAGTCTGAAACTCACATTTGTCATTACTTACTAACTGCAATCCACAATAGCTTGCCAGAAAACCACAAATGGTATGAGGAATAGACCAAAAATGTGAGGAAAATTGGGGACATTGAGAGCTATACCTTCTGCACACAAACACAAATACACACACACACACACACACACACACACACACACACACGCGCAGGCAGGCACACGCATGCATGCGCACACACACACACACACACACACACACACACACACACACACACAAAACTATTAATTGCAGTACTTCTATGACTAAATACATCTCAGACATTTGCTTAAGATCATATGAATGAGTAAACACGAGTAATGGCCCAGAAATATACTTCAGCTCGCTGTTGTCCAAACAATACAGTGCCCACTGCAACCCACCTCTCTGTTACTTAGCTCAAGAAGCAATGGCAAAGACCCAAAATCAGGAGCAATTCTTAAATATTGATCTAATATATCTAGAAAGCTGCTAGAATAATAATATTTGCATTAGCAAGCATTTTCTGATTTATTTGAAGTCTGAAACTCAAGTGCTTGTCAATATTTAGTAAATGCAGTTTTTATCTGATAACCAAGTAAACCCTCTAGACAAAATGTCCAATATTAAGAGTGATACAGAAGTGCAGTCTGGTTACGTACCTTGTTCAAAGTCACACAGTAGGAACATGGAGATGGAAGGAATCAAATCTTGCAAAGGTGACTACAGGAAGCAGTTAATTAATATCTCAGGGCCTTAATCCTCTGTGCTAACTGCCTGATAACTGTAATCGACTTTCAACTTAACAGAACAACAGACGTTGCATTTCCATGCATTTTCTGAACAATAGGAAGCATTATTAACTGATGGTAATCCTCAGTGATTCACCAGAAAAATTTTTTTTATGAGGGACAGAGAAAAATATGACATTCTGCAAAACTGGTTAAAAGGCAAACTTATGTTCTCTGCTTAAATGCACTCACACACAAGCATGCACAGAGAAATAAATAGTGCAGATATCCCAAATGCACTGCAGTTACTAACTAGATCCACACTAAACAAGACTGCATCTTCAGCACTGCTACGTATCAGCTTTTTTTAAAAAGATCACTCCAGTGCTACATTGCGGGCTTGTCTGCTACTGGTCTTTTTTGACTGTGGTGAGCTCCAGGAAATGTATCTTTTATTGGCTCTGTAATACAGCCAATGAAAGAAAGAAATCAGAGCTAGCTCACATCAAATTGGAGAAGCAGGGAGGACACAGCTTTACAAGTTAAAATTGGAGTGCTTCATCAAATATAGAGCAGTGGACAAGTATGAAGAAACATGACTTGCAAAAGTTTATATTTCTACAAAGGGCAACCATGTTCCTTTTTAAGTAAACCTGAGTGAAGGGCAATAATGACTTATGGAGTTGTAAAATGCAGAAATCATCCTTGGTGTACCAGGGAAAATGAGGTATTCTTAGTCTTCGTGCACAGGGACCTTCAGGAGTGCCTGCTAGTGAAAAAATATGCACTCTAGAGGAAGGTAGATACATGGCATGAGCTTGCCAGGGTGGTTGATGATGAGTAATGTCACTGGCATCACCCATTCCAGTGAAAGGTGCTAATATTGCAACAGTGACCTAGAGTGGAGCCACCATACCTCTCAGCTTCTTAGTGGAAGAAATCTGGACAAAGCCCAGCAAAATGGGGGGACAAAGGCCCAAAATAGGGACATAGTTTAAATATTGCTATTATAAACTTAGAAAGCTGCTAGAGAAACAGTGTTTGTTTTAACATACATTTTCTGAAGGATTTGAAGCCTGAAACTCAAATGTATGCCATTATTTAATGACTTCAGTCCTCAGATCATACCAATGATTTGCCAGAAAAATCACAAATTTTATGAGGAACAGATCAAAAATATCAGCCAAACATCTGGACATTCTGTGAAAATCTGGACAGTTGAGAGGTATGGGAGACATCCTGACCTACAGCTTTGACAGTGGGAAACAGAGACTATGGAGGAATGTACTGTAAGTGAATTTGTAGCAGTATTATTGTGTTGTGATAGCTTACCCGTTTTGCGTGTGTACTTAGGTGTGCATATTTGGTTTTCCAGTGGCAGAGGAGATAAGCTTACCATGGCTGGTTGTCTCATGAAGCAGGAGAGACTATTCCAGCATGGGGGTGTGTATGATTTCTGTGTCAGTCCACTGTACAACTGAGACTGTGTTTCTAGCATATGTCTGTAATCATTCCCCACTGCATTGCCTTCTGTAGGTCCAGTTGTGGAAGAGAAGGAGGAGAGGCTACACTCACTTTGGTCTGTGCTGGTCAAAGCCACTGACACTGGATCACCAGTGTCCAACATGTCTGCCTCTTAGCAGGGGAATGATGGTTTCCTTGCTGGAGGTGATGAGCAGGATTCACTGGTGCTCTCCATGGCCACTTTTCAGGAGTAAGGTGAAAGTTTCTCTTTTATGAGTGATGCACATGGGTCTCTTTTTCCTCAAAGTATCAGTTATGGCAACTGGTGGATGCCAAGTTGCAGGGGAAAGTAGATGTCTAACTTAGCCACATAAATGCCTTCTGGTATGGCTTGCAGTGATCACATCACTAGCAGGCTTCATTCATCAGGCCACCAGTGTAGCAACTAGTCCATAGCACTGGTTATACAAGTAGTGATGCCTGGGTTTTCTGCCCTCTGGGTTGGCCTCTACCCGATCTCTGTCCTGGCGTTTTCCCCTATATGTGTCATTCTCCATTCCTTGTTCACCCTCTATATGCATTTGCCAGCCATTCTTGTCCCAGCTTATTGCCCCTGTCTGAGTCTGTGCTTTAAATGTGTCTGTCTGCCCTGCTACTTGCACTTCTGCCTGGTAGAGTAGTTCCTAGTGTCACTGTTCAAGAGAAGCAGTCCATCCTACCCAGGGATGGCCTGGATGTCGGTGCTGGGCTACTGATGACTGTATAGGGTCGGCCTTAGGTCAAGTGGTGTCCTAGGCAAAAGGGCTCCACAGTGCCCCCACCACCAACTGGTGCCCCCAACCTGGTTTATTCACACCATCCAGGTTACTGGAAAAGTGCACCTGCTACCATGGGTGGCTGCTTAGTTGGCCTATGCCTAAGGCCGGTTATGTGACTGTATAAGTGATTATAGGAGATGTGCCAAGTTAGTATTGTCTTTTACATTGCTATATTGTACACTGCACTGAATGTGGGTCAGGAATTATTCAGCAAGAGGCTTCTTGTGTGTGTGTGTATATATATATATATATATATATATATATATATATATATATATATATATATATATATATATATCACTTCCAAGGACCTCCAGTCTGCGTAATTCCCTGCAAAACAAGGTATGTAAATATCTACATGCTATTCACAGATTCTGTCACATAACGATACACCTGCTGAGATGGTTCTAGTTATTACATGGCTACCACAGGTATATTGTTTTCATGCTTTCATAGATTCTACATTTGGACAATCCAGCATAAGATGACAACATGTGCCTCATGTCAGCATTGAACTTGTGTGTGACAATTATGGCAATGTGTACATGGCACCATCTCATGACACAATAGTACTGTCAGCAACACTAGTAGTAGAGTGCTCAAATACATCCACCACATACAAGAAGCCTGTGCAGGGATGGGCCAAAACCCCAGCCTCACCAGTGTTTGGCAGATGTCCTGTAACTCTGAGCCCCATTCAGGTTACACAGAGTCCATATCCCAGATGTCATCTGTGAGCCACATCTTCTCTGATGTGTGTGTCTAGATCCCAAAGGGGAGAGATGTGGTAATCTGTGGTGCCACCAGGATGAAAGTACCATCCATGGCCTTGGGTGTAACACTTGGCACTAATCAGAAAATATGCAGGTCACTGATCCTGGCACAAATTGAGGCTACCTACAACACTGTGAGATGGTGAGTGTGCTGAATGGCCTGCCAGACAACTTCTGCTTGGTTTCTAGGAAGACATCCAGCACCTGCACATTGGTATGGAATACAGGGACAAGGAACAGATGGTGCCACTCAAGTCAATGGTGGTTAACATGGCATCCACTGATGCATCCATGAAGAAGATGTCAACTGTCCTTTGGTGTTCCTCTTTACATCCTGAAGATCTTGATGATGGAAGTATCCAGATAAGAAGTAGCTGGTCACAAAGTGGCTATGCCTTCACAACACAGACTGTCAAGAAACAGCTGCACTGTCAGATCTGGCCACAGTGGCAATATATCTGGATGTGGCCAGTCTCAAGTACAAGCTCACCAGACTCCATCAGGATCCACCTCTAGGACACCTCACCAGGCTGCATCCCCTAACTTCTATAATTTTACACCATCAGTATCCCGTGTGAGAAGAAGGAGCAACATGTTTAAAAATCAACACTGTGTATCAGATGGCTTCTGATATGGGGTACCTACTCATGATGCACATGCACTCCCATAGTTCTAAATAATTCCTGATGTTGAAAGCATCAAGCTCTGAGGCCACAGACCTCCACAGTACACAATGGCAACATTTGTAATCTGGCACTTTCACCCTGCCACTTAAGAATATGACTCCTGACTCCTGACAACCTATTACCAGACAATGTGACTACTATATCCACCTCCCATGACCCTGGCCTATAGGTGTTGCTCTCTACCTGTGTAAATGATGAAAGCTGTGCCCTGCCCACCCCTCTAACATGTGTGGCATGGTGCTGTCTGAAGTACAATGTGGCCATGTCCATGCACTGTTTTGCATCATTTTATTCTGTGCTGTCTGTGTCATGTTCTGTAGTTGTGGACCAGATGTCACCTCTTTGCCAGTGCCACAATGTACTTTGTCAGCCTCTGCTTCTCATGGGCTCCCACTACTGTCTGTTCTTCCTCTGACTGGTTGCCCTACTCCTTGTCACCTGTTCCAACAGGTATAGTGGGCCCTGCTGCTGAAGCTGTTTTTGCACAACCATGTTATGCATACTGTAAATATCTGGCTGCAAGTTTGAGGTAAATACTGCAGTGACCCACCATATACATCTAGGGAGTGTCCCTTAATTGAACCAAAAACACATTCTATGTCTGTGGTTGTGCAGTGTTATAGGTTTATGGTCGGGGGTTCTAGGTGGGGGTCATCATCCATAGTTATAATGCATGTGCAGATTATCCCCTGCAAAATGCAAGGGTGACACCATTATATGTGGCCTACCTGACTACATAACAGCTGTATACAGAGGGGCCTGTACCTTCCAAAATGTGCACCTACTGAGTAGATGACCCTTTGGAAAATTATCATCCACAATATGTTGATATAGGTTGGATGTGTGCCAGATATGAGAGGCATGGGAATGATCTGGGTGCTACACAGAAACAGCTGGGCACTGCAAACCATCTGGTAGTTGAAGATGTGAAAGCCCTTTTTGTTGATGTGTCTGACATCCTGTGGATCACCTGGGGTCTTGATGACAGTGTGTGTGTGTGTGTGTGTGTGTGTGTGTGTGTGTGTGTGTGTGTGTGTGTGTGTGTGTGTGTGTGTGTGTGTGTAAGCAATCTCTTAGGACTTCAGGGAAATAAGAAATGTAGAATGTTTGCATAGTGGGGGTCTGCAACCCTTAACAACAATAAATGCTCCCTCATATATTGCAGGATATGTGAAACTAATGCCTATAAAATTCTTGGTATGTCCCCTGCAGGTGACTGAAAGGTCCCTGTATCTAGGATAAGTAAAGTAACACAGACCTTGGTCTTCACTAGAATAGACTATCCAGGCATTTCCCTTGATTCCACATGCTGGTTACACAGTTTGACAAGTATCTACATGGTATCCCAATTCACAAGGTAGCAGTCCATGTCTGCTGATCAGTCGTGTTGGTAAGTTAGATGCTGATACTACCATTTGTGCTAGAGAAAACGGATCTGATACACCACATTGCAAGCCCTAGATATGGCAGCGACCACTAACATTTACTGTTCTGCTGTAGTGACTGCTATTGCAAACATTCTAGGATCCTGTACACTGGCAATTCCTGGCACTGAGAACACAACACTGATGCAGCACAGCACACCTGCTTCATATACTTCTATCTCATTTCCATATCATTATACAGTCATTTACATACACTGCAATCTATGTTTTTTCTCCCAAAACAACTATGCTACTGAATCATCTCCTCCCTGCACTTTGCTTCTCTTCATACTATATTGCATAGAGCAATATGCCATCTATGAAACTGGGTCCAACAAACAAAGAGATGCCCAATGCTGATAGCAAGAACACTTTAATTCCAGAAAACAGATAAAAACAAATAAAAACAGGTAAGCGCTTTCACGATTGCTCACTTCTTCAGACCTTAACAAACAGTATGAAAAAACAGGCCGTTAAATACAAAAAGCTTCCAATTAATTAAAAACAATTAAAATTGTTAGGTGTTAACACTTATCAGTGTACTAAGCCTCTCTTCTTTAGGAGAGGCTTTAAAGTAACAACGCTATTCAAACCAGGTGGCACATATGCTTTAAAGTTGACAATCCATTTTAACTCAGCAAGTTCAGTCTCATTGCTCAAACTCCCTTTCCCTTAAACTTTCATTTAATTTCTGTAGTACCAAGAACTTAAAGCTGTCATTCATACCAGCTTCAGATACATGTTTCGCTAATGCATTTGTTAGTTTATTATTTCGTATATCACACTGATGCTGCAAAATCCTGTCCTTAAACGTACGATTTGTCTTCCCTATGTAATATGAATTGCATACATTACACTTAGCCATATAGACCAGATTTTTCATACAACAGTCTGCATAAAAAGACAGATGCATAGGTTCCATGCTTAATGGATGCATAATCAAGTGTGTAGACCATATATAACTGCATGTCGTTGTGTTTATAGATCTTATTTTTTACTGCTCTTTGCCACATATATTATAATCTATAAACCACCTTATTGGAGAAATAGTTCCCCTTAATGTAGTTGATTTTTGTTTTCATCTTATTACACAAAATTATGTTATGCATGATTGCCCTTATGCTGGGAGGTGAGGTGCCTATATGGTTCAGTGTGCTTATAACATTGTCGCTGTTTTAAGTTCTTGGTATTTTTACAGCAAAACTTAGGAACTGGTTCTATATGTTCACTAATAGATAATGCTGACTCTTTAGAGCAAGCTTTAAGGGTGCTAAAGGCAGATCTATGGCTATAAGGGCAGTGAGATAGATAAGGAAATTAGAGAACTGAATACATCGGCTGGTGTTAAAGTAAACCCTACTTCTCTGACAGCTCCTAAAGTATAGTGAGGGACACACAGGCTAACAGCACTAAGGGTGTAAATAGGGTCTGCATGATCTATTCAGCAGAGGTTAATAAAGTGTGTGAAGTTATAAAGAAAAATTGGTCCATCCTGCTGACTGATCTCTCTATTAGGGAAATTTTCCTGCCAATCTTAACTGCCATTTTAACTCTCTTTTACATAGGAGGTTCTTCCAATCTCCTCCTCTTAAATCTATATTTATGATATCTAAAATGCCAAATCTGAAACCTAGAGAACCATTACAACTCATGGAGTGTCTGTATAGGGCATTTGTTTCTTTTCTATTTTTGATGTCGTTGTGTTTAT
>NC_056751.1:91239749-91354749 GCF_019279795.1 Protopterus annectens | reverse complement strand
ATTAACTGCCTTCATTTTTTGTGAGACCGGTGAAGTCATAAATATTTTTCCTAGAACTCACAAGTTACCTCATTTTCTTCCTCTTAAAAAGTACTTTCCAGTCATGTAACAAAGATTTTAGTTTATTGTTTAGCTAAATCCATATTGTCTAATGATCCATATTGCAGTTTGTCTCTCCTTTTCTGTGATACTAGCATATTTGCTTGACATTTTGATCATAATGTAGAAACAAAATTGGCTATTTGGGGATTTGCAGGAAGTTGTAAATAGACAAATGGGAGAACTACTTTCTAATCATGCAGATGCCAAAGGAACATTTTACTCACTGTTCAATTGTTCTTTATATACAGGAAGTGGAAGCAACTAGCTTGTGTGCTGCATCCTGACTTCTCCTCATCACCCAGAATTCCACTTTGTTACCATAGGCATCAACGTACAGCTTAACCAAACCAGATCCCTATGCAGCACTGTAAAGGATGAAGCCCTAAAGGTTATTCACATTTAAGGTAGTTGTATTTCGGTATAAAAACTTGCTTTTCAACAGCTCCTAGAGCAGTCACTCATATTGTGCATTTTGTCTGCTAGGACCCTCTAAAAGAAAACAATATGAGTTGCATAGTTCATTGCTTTCAAAGTTAATGCATGAAATGTACAAACCAACTTCAAAAATGCATCCAGTATTTAGGAATCTGGAGGATGGACCACTAGGCCCTAGAATGAGGGAATCTTCTTTAGAACTTAAAGCAAAATCAAATTTGGGAATGGAATCACTGTAGTACAGATTTCCTAGGCAATTTTGGTGACTTTCACCAAAAAAGAACTAACAACTTCCAAAATGGTGGCACACTGATAAACAGCTTAATATCAGCTCTCACGGTGTGAAAACAGAAACTGAAATAAGAGTGCAATTGAAACATTTTTTTTTGGGGGGGGGGGACAAAATTCAGTTACTGGCTAGGAAGTACACTGCCTGGATGCCAGCAAAGAAGACATCTGGAGAACCCAAAAGAAAATCAACCAGAATAGGTGAAGAAAAAACACCGCACAGGAAAGGTTCTGCAGTGGTTCAACAAAAAGCAGTTCAAGCTTCAGCTTTGGTTCAAAAGGTGCTTCCAGTAATCTAGAGGAACAAATAAATCAAATGTACTCAGAGGTGATTAAAATAAATGAAACATTGAAGGTCAATATCAACTGAAATTGAAAAATAAAAAAAGCTTTAATTAGCTATTCAGGTGAACTAATAAAACTGCAAAAATCAGAGGTTGAAATGAAGAAATACTGGCTAAGTATGAAGCTTTCAAGAAGAGCTGTTTAAAAAAAACAGAGTTAGATGACAGAGTAAGCAAAGAAAACCTGAGATATTTTGATGTACCAGAGGAACTAGTAGGAACAGAATGTATTAATTTTATGAAAGCACAAATAAGCAACTGGACTGGTGTTCCACAACAGGGTTTGTTTATTGAAAGGGTACATCAAGTGTATGCACCAAACCTAGTCATGAGAAATCAGCCAAGACCTATATTTGTAAAGATGCAATCATACCGCCAAGAAGAGTTGATCCTGACTAAGCTGGGGAAAAGGGGAAAAGTTGGAGACAGCAAAGTGTTTGCGGAAAATGATTATTCACTGTACACTTGGCAAAAGAGAAGCAAATTTATCCCAGCAATCAGGGAATGTTGAGGTAAGTGTGACATTTGATCTGCTGTATCCAGCTGTCTTTAGAGTATCTTCCTTGGAGGACTAAACACATTTTACAGAATGGGCTAAAGACAGAATAAAAAGTTTGTGCAAACAAATGAGCCAGCAAGCAGAAGGCGACTCTGCTCCTCATTCTTCTGACAGTAAAGTTTATAGAGAGACTTTACCATTTCAACATTTTTTTTCAATGTTCCAAAGGAAAAGGCATTACATACAGAAAAAAAGCACAAGAATTGTCAGGAAGAATCAGGAGTATCTTGGCTTGAACTAGAGTTTAGTGTTGGGAGATGGAGATGATCAGGAAGAAGAGCAGCAACACTGAAATCAATTAATAAATTTAAGATTATAAAGCACCAATCACATTTGTGAAATATGGCTTTCTAAAGAAAAGTAGCAGAGGAAAGATTGGACTTTTGTTGACTTTGTTAAACTTGTGGGTGGACTGTAAAGCATACACCCCATATTGCATCTTTAATATTTAGAACGACACTAAAGGGAAAGAGGCAAATTGTAAGCAAAACAATTATCATTCTTATTAGTATTTGTATAAAAGATGTCATGATATAAATGGCATTCTAGATAGTAAAGCAGTTTTTTTATAGTGTGCAGTCAGGGATATTTAAATGTGTGTGGGAGTAGTCTTTTCAGTGACTGTTGTATACAGTTAATGCATTCACTCCATTGGAGCTCTGGAAGTTTGCAATATAATTTCCAATAAGGTGAAGCCTTAGGTTTCTGATAAAATCAAATGATGTCCTCAAATTTCAAACAAATGCTCATATCTCTGGAACCACATGGGTTAATGAGGAAGTATAAATAGCAAACTCTCCAGCAGAAAATATTTTTATTTTGGTAGTATTCTTTAGGTTCTAGGTCTTAAACTGAATTTTATAAGTCACAGTATACACAATAACTATTAAGTTTGTAATATTTTGTAAACAATTGAAAATATCTCAGCAACCACTCATGTTATATGTATACTGTCAGCAGAATTTTGTTCATCCAACTGAGTTTTCATAGGAGGCTAAGTACTGTCTATGTTACTTGGTTGTTGATATATTTAGGAAAAAAAACAGGAATTTTATATCTATACAAATAAATATTATGTGAACAACAATTAATATATCTTTGCCTACCCTACATAGAGGTCAACTATCAATATAGTTGAGCTTGCCATTGTGTAAACATTACGATGAAATCTTCTAATAACTTGTATGTAGCATGGTTTTGGAATTATTGATGCAAATATGAGCAAGCACTATTTGATGCACAGAGGCATCAGTAGGGTGTAACTGCTGAAGCACTTGGAGGCATCACTCATCTATAACAACAAGTACTTATTTTAATTGTAAGACATACAGATTTTACAGTATAAACATGAGAAGAAAGGCTGAACAGACGAGTTTAATTTAATATAATGCTGTAATCATAGCTGATGAGGGTAGGGGTGGAGTGTAAAAGTGTATTGATTATATTATATGTAGAATTAAGATGCCACTTCCCTTGTTTTTACAAGGGTGGGTGTCTAGATTAATGTCCTTGGCTAAAGCTGTATACAAGTTGTTTTAAAAACAAATAGGCTTGAAAAATAAAACAAAATGATGAAAGCCATAAAATGTTAATTTTCTTGCATCTGCAAATATATTAGCTTGTTCTTCTTCATTGTCAACTGTTCTTGGTGACAGACAAGAATCCTGCAGCTGCAAGCAGTTAGCCAGAGGAATACTAGACATTCTGTTCTGAGTGAAATTTATAAAAAAATCCTTCAAGCATGGGCAAGTTGTTAGCTGATTTGTTGTTTTCTTCATTGCTTTTAGATGGAGACAAGCTGTTTATAGGTGCAAGCAGATCATCTTCAAAGTTCTTAACATACTTTGTTCAGGGAAATGCAACATTTAAAGGTACAACAGCAAACAGTCCTATGAAAAATAAATTCTGAAATTATGGGAAATGAATAAGATAGAGTAACATCCCCAACAGCCTTTGGATAATTTGAGGCATTTGATAGAATAGTGCATAATTTAGTTTTATTTAGTGATATGTATTTATTTTATTTATTTATTTATTTTACATTTGTTTACTGGGATAGTCTGACTGGAACAGAACCCTTTTTCAGTGGGGCCCGGGGAGAAAAGCTCCATACATGGTAACATCACATAGTACATACATAAAGGGCAAATTCTATACATACCATTGAGCTATACAAACAAATAAGCATATGTTGGCAACATTCTATGGAATCTAATAAGCTTATAAGGTTAATATGGAACTATTACAGGAAAGGCTAAGTAAGTAAGAAGCAATTATTTAGAGATTGGTAAAAAGAATACATGCATCTGGATAGATAGCCAGTGCCCTTTTTGTTAGGGCACTGGCTATCTATCCAGATGTGTGTACAGATATGCAGTGCCCTTTCTGTTAGGGCTAAAAAATAATGTTTTCTGAAGCATGCAAGCTCCTTTTCACATTTAGAAGGGAATGGAGATAATAACTGAACAGTCAGCACTTGGTGTACATGGGAACAGAGGTTGCAACATGATCTTTAGCATGGGTAACCTTAATTTTAGTTTAAGTTATGCCTTTGGGTGCAGCTGTTGATTTGGGGCAATTGTCCCTCTCTGGTGGGTCAAACTTCATCTGAAAAAATTTACATATTTCTGAAAAAAAGTATTTAGTTTTTTGTTTCAGAGTTTTTATTACAACAAAAAGTCTTGAGAAATGGGACATAGGTTCAAATGGAGATGAGAAGAAACAACTGTATAAAAGATCAGCCTGCCAAACTTTAGTGTGTGCATGTAAGACAAAAACTGGAAATACACATTTAAAAAAACTGTCATGTATAATAGATGGAAACAATACCTTTTTATCTCTATAATATTAAATAATACTTTGCACCATAATGGCTACTCTGTTCACAGTTTCTTGAAATGGAAATGACAATGGACTTATTAGTATAGATAAAAGGGAAAACATACTGAATTACATTAAAAAATGCAGAGCACAAATAGCAATGCTGTAGGAGACACATTTGGAAAGAAATGAACATGTGAATTTAAGAAAGAAAGGGCTTCATGGTGGCTATTCAGTGGAATAGCAGGGACAAAGGAAAAAAGAAGTACTAACACTGTTTGCTACAGGGGCTCCATTAGTGATAGAAGAGGGGAAAAGACATGAATGGTAGATCTGTGACAGTAAACAGCTATTGGCAACAGAGGAGGACTACGCTGGCATGTATTCATAAACATACTGTTGTTATAGAGCTTAAGAAAAAAAAATTATACCTTTCAGCAGGGAATATTACTTATAGGTGGGAACTTGAATTTTAATTGCAATAGTGAGGACGTATCAAGAGGACCTAAAAGGGAAAATATAACAAAAGAGGGTAGATTTCTAATTATGAAAATATTTGGTATAGAGGATGTGAATTCAGTAATAGGAACTGGAGCGGAATTTACATACTATTCCCCAAGGTACAATAAAGGGCTAGACTGGAAAGAAATCATATTCCACAGGAATATGTGCATTTAATTAAAATCTTCAACACACATCCAATAACTATTTCAGATTATATACTGATAGAAATGAAGATATACATTCAGAGTAATTAAGTAATATGAAACACTAGCACTTTCCCATCTATCTGTTAAAAAAGAGGAATTTAGGGAGTGGGTAGTGGAAATTATTCACTAGTTATTAGGGGAGATAGAAATTTCTTCAGAAGGAATACCTTGTGAGTGGGATAACATGAAAATGGAGTTTCAAAGTACGGTAGGAATAAAAGAAATAGATATATGGTTAAGAAGTAACAGGAGTTATTTAGAGGGGATGACAAAGTTTAATGTATTACAGAATAAGAGAAATCTCAAAGAACAAGAAGAGGAACAGCTGCAGAATGTTAAACAGAAAATAAAGGAATATTTGAGAATATGCATGAGTTTAGTAAAGATTGCTGAAAACAATTTTAGTGTAGTGACTTAGGCAACAGAAAGTAGAAAGATTGTTGCCAAAATTAGGGAGCCAATGACAAGAAAAATAACCAGAGATCTTATAGGAGTATTCGAGATATTTCAGAAAATGTATGAAATTTGGTATAAAGCAGAGTAATGTGGACACAAATGAAAATATTTATGGAAGACAAGTATGCCAAGATTAGAGGAAGATGAGGCTCAAAAACTAATAGTTAAGATAGGAGGAGATGACATAAAAACTGAGGGGGAAACAAACATTAGGTCGCATTAATAAAACAGTGATGATCCAACAGAAGCAGAATGTAAGAAAATACTGCTGTTGTTGGGTCCTGATACAGACAAAGCAATCAACATAGTGAATTGGGATTTTATGAGAAGGGCAATGGAAGCACTTGAATTCCATGATATAATAATAAAGTTAGTATTGGAGGCAAGAATTAATGTGGGAGGGTTCCTCTCTGAAAAGTTGTGTTTGAACAGAGGAGTGAGACAGGGGTATCCTCTTTCCCATTTATTATTTGCTTTAGATTTAGAAACACTGGCAAAGAAAATAAGGGACTCAGGAATTCAAGGATATAACTGGTATAGTAATCAAGAAAAGTTGACTTTATTTGTAGATGATATTATTTTGTACTTGATAAATCCAAAAAAGGACATCTTGGTGTTGTGGAACATTTTGAGAAAATATAAAGTCTTTTCAGGAATCACATTAATGAAGACAAAGCACATGTTATAGCTGAAAATTATGCACTCTTTCAAAACTTGGCTCATTACTGCCCATACTTTTGGGGACATGATAAGATGAAGTATTTAGGAATATGGATTAAAAATGTCTTCTGTTATGGTAGCTAAGGATATGTGGGAAGACACTAAAAAGATAATACTAAAGTGAGAAACTAGAAGCTCTTATTCATGGCTCTAGATAGTAAGATGCAAACAGTGAAAATGTATTAGTCACCTCAGTTTTATATTCAGGTCAGGCAAATTGTTATCAACCAGAGGAAAAGTTGTGGACAATAATTAATGAAGAGTTGAAGGAACTCATCTGGGAGGGAAAGAGGACAAGAGTTAATAAGTGAGATAAGCTGATCCTTCCAATACAACAAATGGTTTAGGCTTGAAGATATATTTTACAGTTACACTGTTAAGGTTCATATACATAACACAGGAGGAAGGTTATTATTTAAAGTGGAAATGGGATGATAAGGAAGCTGAGGAAGGGTAGTTCAAGAAATAAGAAGACAGTGGGTTTTTGGATGTAGTTCGATGAGGAGAATAATAAACACCATACAGAATATTACATTCATAAAGTTGTGGAAAGTATTCTAAGAACTTAGACAACGTGTGAATGGGCAAAGGAGATTTTGCCAACAGGGATGACTGCAATTAGTGGTACATAAAATAGTTGGAATTTACTGGAGAAAATTGGCAATGGAACCAAGGTAATGGGAGCAAATAACTAGAGAAGGAAAAGGTAATAGAGTGGGATGAGGCCAAAAGGAAGATTTTTGGACTGCAGGTTAGAGACTGCCTTCTCTATCAGGGACTGATATCAGAGTACTGACATAGAGAAAGGGATAGGGGAGTCCAAAGTAAAAGACCTCTCTGGTAATTGTTAGCTGGATGTAGAACAGAAGCTGCTGTTAAAAAGGGGATAATTAGTAGGACATATAGCATGATAAGTGTAAGAATAAATTAGAAGAGGTTAGGAAAGATTGAGAAGAAAGACTGGAAAAGCAAGTTACAAGGTAGAACATGTATGGCACTCAAGTATGCAACAAAATCCAGAAGGTTTAGGATTTATGCTTGAAGTGTTTGTATAGGTCTTTTTATACTCGTCAGACTTCACATATTTTTTCTTCAGGATGACAGCAAATGTTGGAGGTGTGATAAGGAAGAAAGAGGTAACTGGGAACATATTTTGTAGGACTGTGATGAGTTGGCAGTTTGAAAATAAATTCCATACAGAGTACTCTGTCAGAGTTAGTAGGGGGCCAAATGGCTACAATTAAGGAAATTATTCTTTTGAGCTGGAACACAGGGTCTGAATTTTCTAGACAAAGTAAGGCATTATTAAGTTTAATTCTGTTGGCTACCAAGCAAGGAGTTGCTAGAAAATGGCAACCAAAATCTAAACCAAAGGAGATAAAAGAAAAAGATCTTTGGAAAAGAGATAGAGCAAATTACACAGAAATATATGGAATTTGTAGGAATAGTACATGAAGACTAATGTTCAGGACAAGGAGCGATATGTCTTAAGTGATATTTTAATAAAGGCATCAAAAATAACATTTTTAATTAAAAAAAGAACCAACAAAGAGGTCTGCTAGGTGGACATACAAGCCTTCTGGAGTCTCCTCTGCATTGAAGGTATACAGTCTATTGGCCATAACCCTGTTAATTTGGGGGCCATTGGGGGGGGGCTGGAGAAATCATATATTCCTTATGATCTAAGTCCATAGATGACTCAGGATGGGAGTTGTTTTATGAGGTCTTTTTGGTGGTATGACTGTGCTGATGATGAGGCCCTTTTGAAAAAGATGAATTAGGAAGGTTCTTGAAGTCCTCTAATCCCTCTGCTCTGATGGAGGACAATAGGCAACAAAGATAAGAAGTCAGGAATAGACTCATCTGGAAGAGGCACTATAATATTTGGAACACAGAGTAAGTCACCAAGGGGTACAACGGTAGGGTGCTGACTTGGCCTTACATCATTGCCAGTGCCAGGAACAGGACTGATGCTAACATCATAGATGCCACATTTCACATGTCAAATACCCTGGAGTTCAGAAGCTTGGAACTGATACTAATCCCAAAATGGCTGGTACAAACATTGGAACAAGTACTTAGCAACTGGTGTCAGTGCCAAGATCAGCATCAGCAGAACTCTCACAGCAGTCCCTACACCAAGACCACCATTGAAATCAGTGACAACTCTGAAAAAAAACAGCATCAAAATGAGCTGCAAAACTGAGACAGTTGCCATAGCAACTGTTAGAAAAATGTGTATTTGAATACATGAGAAATGCTAGCTTAAAAGCAAAGTAGTATATAATGCATTTTATTCTATTAATCATATAGTAGTAAAATTAATTCATGTCTAAATGTGAAGTAGTTTTGAAACTGCAGTGTGGCTTGAAGCAAAAGCTGATCTCTGACCCTTTCAGAATGCTAGCTTAGCAAGTTTTAATGTTTATGCTTTTCACAAGTGATTATCTGCTGGGTCAGGAAATTAAATGTGTAAAATAATGAAATCTTCTGCTCTTTCCTGTTGGGATGATCTGGCCTTGTATATGTGTTACTTAGATAGCACGCAGCTGTGTGAGAAAGTATAACAGAGAACAAAGACATACATTAAAAGACTGAAGCTGCTATTGTATTCGAACTGATATGAAACCTTGAACAAGTAACTTTACAGAAAGACATTATGACTGACCAGCTGGATAGCAAGGCCGTATTGTATCTAGAGGAAAAGTTTTTAAAATATACTGCATCAGCTGATTAAAAGAATAGAGGCTTGTAAGCTAAAGTAATGTAGATGCCCTGTGACATATCACGTCAGTAAGGTGGGCATAGCTTGAATGTTAAACCTATATAAAATTGTGTGCTTCCTGTTTCGTGTCAGACAAAATTCTGTACTTGTATGGTTTTTTGCCTCCTGGTGTACACTAGTAAACTTTTGAATCTGAACCTCCTGTGTATTGAATACTTAATTTTATTTAACAGTTTGGTCCTTCGCAAGACGGAATTCCCTTGGTAAGCTGCAGATCAGAGCATATCGGTGGTCGAATACTGCGCAGGAGAAGTTACCGAAATGGTTCTTCTTGAGTGAAAAGACCTCCGACTGAATTGTCGTGTGTAAAGAGGCTGGCCACTTTCTGATCTGTGGCCGAAAAGCGGAACTTGAACGATTTTCAATACCGGAGGCTCAGGTAGGAAGAATTTGCCTTTTTTTCTGTTTTAGATCAGGGACTAGGTTACAATATATTGTTGTCAAGATTTGTTTTGCAGATCAGGGACAAAAGGAAGTACTGTATATTTGGTCATAGATCAGGGTAAAAGAATAAGGTAGACAGTTATTCTAGATAAACTGTGAACAGGAACTAAGAACTTGATATCACGTGATAAAAAAGGGTTACGTAACATTTTCTTTGACATGGGTAATCAGTGCACTAAAACCTCGTGAGATCCGCCCCTAATCGAAGACGCAAAATACATGCAATTACAACGTTCTGATAACGTTAGGTATTATACGAAATGGGTTAATAAATATGAATTTGATGGTAAACTAGATAAACCTTCACTAGTTAAACTCCTTAAACAGCTTAAATCTGACGCAGGAGGTCAGGCAAAAAAGCAACGCCAACTAGGCATACCTCAAGCACACAGGTGGATTGAGGAAGCAAATTGTAGAGAACAGAAGCTTAAAAATTCAAAAACATTATTTTTAGACAAAGAGGATAATAACTTGGTAATAGCGACAGCTCCTCCTCCTCCCTTACCCCCCCTTACCCTTTTCAGGATATGAAGCGAGTGGACAGGCTGGTCCGCCTCCACGTTATCCTGAAGTTTCAACAAGACCACAACCATTTGTTAGAGATCCTATTGAGACTAGGTCCCGAACACGTAAAACACATAGGGACACAGAATCATACCAAATAGAGAGAAATCTACAGGATGAGAGTGAGGAAGAAATATGCCCACTTAAAGAAGTTCCAAATCCTCAGGCAGGACAGGAAGGGCAGGATCCAACACTCTTAGTATATAGACCATGGACACCGGAAGATATCCGGAAGGCTACTGAGGGAATCCCCCATCCGAAAGTTAATTTTACGAAATTAGAAGATTTACAAGGCATGAGGTTAAGTTACCACTTGAATGGGAAGAAGTAGAAAAGTAGTAAGACAAATTATAGGTCCAGATTGGCACATGATTTGTGGCACCTGGAATCCTCGTAATGCAGAGCTTAGACCACTCCCACATAGTGACACAGAGTTAGACAACAGAGTGAAAGGTCTGACAGACCGAATCTCTGAGAAATGGAAACCCAGAGCAGACTGGACTTGCATTAATCAATGCATACAACAGGAAAATGAGACAATAGATGGATATTATGCTAGATTATTAGAATGTTTTAATAATCATAGCGGTATGTCGGTTCCTGAGAACCAAACAAATGATTCCTGTATGAACAACAATTAAAAATGGATTTTTGAAAGGTTGCATTGCACCTATTAGTAGCTTCATTACGAAGCATATGATAGATCATCGAACAGGGAGGCTACAAGCCTTACTCGAATATGCTAGACATGCTGAGAGACATTTTAATAGTAAAAAGAAAAAGAAGGCACAAGTCTTCACTGCTGAAGACGGAGCTGAAGTATTTGTATTACAGTCAGGTAAAAGGGCAAGAAGAATGCCCAGGGAAACAAACAGTCTGACAAACGATCAGAAGATTTTGAAGAGAGGAAAAAGAAAGGTGAATGCTTCAAGTGTGGGAAAAAAGGACATCTAGCAAGGGATTGTAGGCAAAACAAAAAGGTAATCACAGAAGATAAGGGAGATGAAGACTGACTATATGATAGTGAGGATACATCAAATAAAAGTCAGAAATCATCAGGAAAAGTTAATAAACAGAAAACACATGTAAATGTGATAGAAGGAGTAGAGGAAGTGCAAGTAGATATGGAGGATGAAGAAAGTGAAATTTTGGACTTAGCATTATTGAGCTTAGAGCTCTACTTGGCAGATACGAAACCGGAAGTTACACTTCTGGTGGAGGGAAGGGAAGTCAAATTCCTGTGTGACTCAGGAGCATCACGGACTTTGATACACCCCTCCAAGTTACCAGAACAATCCAAATCATAGGTTCATAGGTTCATAGGTTTATACTAGGCTATCTGCCCTAAGGCATTTATAAGTCTAGCCCAAATTTTTGTGGCTTACGCCACCCCTTATATGAAAAAAATACTGTGCCCATTAGTTTGTTGTGCCTCTGTCCAGCAGTGACACAGAGATGATTCCCGGGGTAAACCTACGATCTCCCATCCACAGGTCTAGATTTCTCTTGAACAGAGTCAGCGAGGTGCTCTGCCTCACATGGACCGGGATTTTATTCCACAGCATAGGGAGTCTCTGAGTGATAAATCTATCCCTCCAGCACGTCCTATTTATATCCGTGCTAAGGTTTAAGTCGCTTGCTCTAGTGGTTTTGGTGGATTTGGATTTTTGAGGTGGAGCATGTCCATTAATTCCGGGTTGGACATGGCCTTGTATGTCAGGCACATGTCACCTCTGAGCAGACGGTATGCGACTGAATAGAGCTGGAGTTTCTTCAATCTGGCAGCATATGACAGATTTTGGTGTCCCTTTATCCTTTTGGTGAGGAACTTTTGGGGTCTCTCCAATTGCTGCAGATGTCGGGTGAGATACATCCCGAATGGGGCATTGTACTCGATCATTGGTCTGATAAGTGAAGAGTACAGGGGAACAATAACCTCACTAGATCTGGATGTGAATCCTTTCATGATCAGATGGGCAATGTAGAAGGTCTTTCTAACCACTTTAGCAATGTGAGTGTCAAAAGAAAGGCCACTGTCAACCTGGGTCCCCAGGTCCCTGATAACCTCTTCTGTGCTTAGTGGATTGCCACCTATATGGTAGCTTGGGGTTACCTTGTATTTCCCGAAGGGTATGACTATACATTTTTGGCTTAACTTCAGGCCATGGCTCTGGCACCAGCTATCTGTTTCCATGAGTCCCTTCTGAAGGATATCCGTGTCTGATGCACTTTCCACTATGGCGCCCAGTTTGCAGTCGTCTGCAAACTTTGTCAGCCAAAGTCCTCCTATGTTGGCCTGTACTTCTGAGTAGTAGATGCCAAACAATAGGGAGCCAAGGACCGACCCTGTGGGACACCACTTGTGACCGGCTTGGAGTCTGACACAGCGCCAGCAACTCTAACCCTGTGGGTTCTGTCCTTAAGCCAGTTTTCAACCCATCTTGTGACATATGGGTTTACATTTAAGCTGGTAAGTTTTTCTACAATACCCGAGTGGGCTATTGTGTCGAAAGCCTTGCAAGGTCAAGGTAGGCTGTATGGACTGCCTTTCCTCATCAATGGCCTTGGTAACTGTTTCTAAGAAGTCAACCAAGTTCAAAAGGCATGATCTTCCCTTGACAAAGCCAAACTGGGTCGGGTCCAATGTCTGCAAGTCCCCTATATCTTTGTTTATGAGCTCCATTATGATCCTCCATAGCTTTGCAGACTAGACTTGTTAAGCTTATGGGGCGGTAATTACCAGGGTCCGAGAGGCGCCTTTGTGGAGTGGGACTACAGCTGCCGCGACGCCACTCCTTGGGCACGATCCTGTGGTAAGGCTGAGATTAAACAGCTGCCTTATGTGCGGGTTTAATTCCTCATTTAGCTGGTAGCACACAGCCGGGACACCATCCGTCCCATTGATGCTGTGTTTTAGCTTTAGAGAGTGCAGCTTTCACCTGCATTTGAGATGTCCGGAGGCTACACTGCTGGGATAGTTATCTCCTTTAGGGAGAGGGGTGAAGTTTGCACTGAACCTGTCTGCCAGTATGTTGGCAATGTCTGTGGGTTCAGTGATTTTTGTATCATTTTGGACTAATTCTGAGCATATCTGGGAGTTTCCACCCAGGTTCCTAACATAGCTGAAAAAGGCCTTATGATTGTCCTTTGAATCCATGGCAATTTTTCTCTCAAAATTGGCCTTAGTTGATTTTATGAGTGCTCGTATTTTTTTACTAATAATGATCAGGGGTGACTTCCCTTTTATGGATTTTGTTCTATCATGTAATAGCTTTCTCCTCTTATTGTAAAGTTTGTTAATGGCTGGGGTCCACCAGACTGAACGTTTGCCCTTTGTCATCTGATTATATACTAGTAAAAGCCGCAAATGGACAGCTATACAGGGAACAACTTTCCCATGATATAGCAATAACTGACCCTGTTTCAGGTATGACCCAGAGAAGTAAAATAGTTGTTTCTGCAAAGTGTCCAGTAAACCTATTGGGCAGGGACCTTATGCAGATATTTGGCATAGCAGTAGTTCCAACTGTACAAGGTATGGAGGCACAGAGACAAATGGATACCTTTGTAGTGCGACCGGAGGGTGAAACTTTTTACTGGTACAGCCAGGACCTAGTCACGACTGGTCCAGGGGCAGTAACCGAGGAGCTGATGAATGTAGCCATCAGTAAAGCCCCCTCCCTTGACACTGATCAACAGCATTTGTTACACTGTACTCTATACTACTGTACTACACCAGGACCTTATAGAAAATATGAGCAAGAATTGTTTAGAAATCGTGCAACTAGATTGGTTTTGCGTACTTTGTACTGGGATGCTGAGGGGAACAGTGTAGTTAGCTGTTCATTACCTCAAGAATTCCTTGCATTGTATAGATCAAATCGGTTGCCACATGTCAGCTTGACAAAGAACAAAAGTGTTAAATGGGCAGATTTAGGAGAAAAAGTAACAAGATGGGAGAAACAGACTGATTTAGAACTGTCAGAACAAGGGATACAAAAACAAAAACTGAATTGGTTGACACAAACACATCCAGCTGTACACTTGCAATCTAGCGAGGACAGCTGATTAGCATTCTTATTAGAAGAAGAAGAAAAGACCTTATGTGAAATTCCAACAACTCTCTGGTCAACAGGCAAGTCAGATGTAGGACTTATTCAACAGCAGGACCAGTTACAATTACCCCAAAGTCAGCTTTTAGACCACAGAAAAGACAATACCCTTTGAGAAAGGATGCAGAAATAGGAATTAAGCCTATAATAGCAGCATTACTCAAAGAAGGAGTACTGGTGGAATCTCCTGATTCACCATGTAATACACCCCTATTTCCTGTTAAAAAAGCAAACGGGGAATGGCGGATGGTACAAGATTTGCAAGCTGCAAACAATGCAGTAATACCTAGAGCACCCACGGTGCCAGACCCACATACTTTGTTAAATGATTTAGAACCACAACAGAAGTATTTCTCTGTGGTAGATATTAACAATGCTTTCTTTTCAATACCTATACATCCTGCTAGTCAATATTGGTTTGGATTTACATTTCAGGGTAAGAGGTATACGTATACTCGACTACCACAGGGATATTGTGAGAGCACAACAATATTTGCACAAGAAATGGCTAGCAACCTGGCAGGATTTACCCCACCAGGAGGTAATCAAATTCTACTTTACGTAGATGACATCTTGCTAGCAGCACCCACCCAGCAACAGTGCAGGGAGGATACTGTAGCATTATTGAAATTTTTAGCAACACAAGGACACAAAGTAAACAAAAGTAAGTTACAACTTTGGAGAAAACAAGTTAGATACCTAGGATATGTAATATCCAATGAAGGTAGAATACTAGATGAGGAAAGAAAAACAGCGATTTTGCAAGCACCCAAACCAACAACCAAGAAAGAAATGATGTCTTTCATAGGTACAACTAATTTTTGTCGGAGCTGGATACTAAATTATGCTTTGGAATCTGCTCCACTGACTGACTTGATATATAAGACACCAATGGCAGCACAAGACATTTTACAATGGACAACTGAAGCAGAAACGGCTTTCTGCAGGTTGAAGCAGTTAATAGCTTCTTCATTAGTTTTAGGACTTCCAAATTATCACAAACAGTTCTTTCAGACCATAGATTGTAAGCAAGGATATATGACGTCAGTATTGACGCAACAACATGGGGACAAGCAACGCCCCATAGCCTACTATTCATCACAGTTAGACCCAGTGGCGTGATCTTTGCCTCACTGTGTACAAGCAGTAGTTGCAGCCGCAATGGCAGTACAGGCTTCGGCCTCAGTGGTGTTATTCCACCCTCTCACATTGAGAGTGCCTCATGCAGTTGCAATAATTTTACTGTAAGAGAAAGTGGCATACCTTTCTCCTGCTAGACATCTTTCATGTATGACTATAGTGCTGAGCCAACCTCATATGACAACTGAACGATGTACGACATTGAATCCATCGACATTACTTCCAACTCCTGTGGAGGGCACACCACACAGCTGCCTGCAGGAAATTGAACAGTTAGCTTTACCTAGACAAGATCTTACAGATATGCCCTTGGATAATGCCGAGGTGACATATTACGTGGACGGCTCATGCAGAAGGGGTCCTACAGGGAAGAATCTGGTGGGGTATGCAGTAGTTACAGACACTGAAATTTTAGAAGCTCAATCCTTACCATACAACTTATCTGCACAAGCAGCAGAATTGATAGCTTTGACAAGGGCATGTACTTTAGCAAAAAATAAAAGTGTGAACATATATACTGATAGTCAGTATGCTTTTTCTACAGTACATGCATTTGCACAACAATGGAAAAATAGAGGAATGATAACATCCAGTGGAAAACCTATTAATCATGTGCAATTTATTTTGGAGTTATTAGAATCTGTTCAGTTACCTACCAAAGTAGCTATTTGTAAATGTGTAGCTCATACAAAACAGCAGGATAAGATTTCGAAAGGCAATGCACGAGCTGATGCAGCTGCAAAGCAAGCAGCCTCAGACTCAGAAACTTTACTTTTAAATGAGGAATTACAACCTTCTGAGATTTTAGATTTAGACATGTTAAAAACAATGCAGACGCTTACTACAAGAGCAGAAAAACAAAAATGGGTAAAACGAGGTGCAATTCTTGAGAATGGACTGTACATTTCCAAAGAAAGAAAACCAATATTGCCGTCTAATTTATTTAGATATGCAGCTTTGTTGAGCCATGGGCAGTGCCATGTCTCAACAGGGGGGATGGTACAGTTAGTGAATCGAATATTCCAAACATACGGATACACAAATTACACAAAAAAAATTTGTGCAGCTTGTCATACTTGTAACAAGCATCACACACAAGGGGCATTTAAAATCGAGCAAGGAAGTTTTCCTATACCACTATACCCGTTACATACTATTTGTATGGATTTCATAGAATTGAATAAATGTGAAGGGAAAAAGTTTTGTTTAGTTATTGTAGACATGTTTTCTAAATGGGTAGAAGCTTTTCCAACTAAAAACCCGGATGCAGCAACAGTGGCAAAAGCCCTGATAAAAGAAGTATTCCCTAGATTTGGCATTCCGGAAAGGATTTATAGTGACAATGGCACACATTTTGTGAATCAAACGATTCACCAGCTTGGGAGATTTTTGGTATCTCCTTGAAGAACCATTGTGCTTACCACCCACAGTCAGCAGGACTGGTGGAAAGGTACAATGGTACCCTAAAGAATAAACTTAGGAAGCTAGTAGTGGAGACCCAAAAGAATTGGATATACTGTCTGCCTTTAGCACTGCTGAGTATGAGAACGGTTCCAAATGTAAAGGGTTTGACTCCCTTTGAAATGGTTTTTGGGAGAGCATATTATGTGCCTCAGTGGAAAGCTCTCATGCCTGCAGAGCAAGAGGCTGACAGTTCATTAGCTAGTTATATGAGGAAACTGTTAACAAATAAATCTGTTTTGCAGTTTAACTCTTTTTCAGATAAGGAACAGACCAGACCGGTGGAAGCAGTCTTGGTTCCTGGGACATACGTTTGGGTGAAAGTGATGAAAAGGAAGAATTGGGCGAGTCCAAAGTGGGAGGGACTGTACCAGGTTCTGTTGGCAACGCCTACTGCAGTTAGAGTGGCTGAGAGGACGTCCTGGGTTCATTTGATGCCTTGTAAACTGGTAAAGAACTTTCAGCTTGATAAAAACTTTGTGACTGATACACAACCAGACCGAGATGGCCAAAAACAAAGTGAACAGAAGTTTAGATCAACCCCAGAGATGTTGTATAATCATTTTGTTGAGTGTACATTTATTAACTGTAATTGTGACAATTTTGCTCTTGCTGTGGTTTATCCTGCACACAACCACACAAGTGAAAGTGGGAAGGCGTGATGAAACGTCTATAGACTGGCATCCAAACTTTAACACATACCTAGCCATGCAACGTGTATATGCAGAGACTATGAAAATTTCAAATTGCTGGGTTTGTACAGCTATACCGACAGCATATGGAGGACTGATAATGTCCGCTGTCCCTTTGGGGATAAATGAGACTTGGGAGAATTTACTTTTCGACACAGGAACGGAGAGATCACAGGACAAAATAGCTTTATTTTTACCTGTCACACAAAAAGGAGTTGTATGTTTCTATAAAAATGACACTCTCCAGGTGGGCTGGAGCAATTTCCAGGCTAACAACTCTAACACATGACTAGGCACTTTCAAATGTGGGTCCTGTAATCAAGGCCATGCCATTATTAATGCTCCAACACTTTACATTCCCCCCAGGAATTTTAACATCAAATCATATCATCACTACACCTGTGGGAGTAAAGGGGTTGTCTACCTAGGTTTTTGCACCACCTGCTCAAGCTTTTTCCCTATGTTGGCAAACTGAGAGGCCATTTAGGAAAAGACTCTACGAACATTTTCACGATCTAAGTAAACAAAGGGAGTCTTAACGCATTCTATAAGCCTTCACTCACTTGCCCTGGGATAGATCTTAAATTCATAGTGTTAGAGCAGGTTACCCTGGATGCTAGGGGAGGTGACTGAGAGACGACCTCAATACAAGGAACTATATGGCAACTTAAACTAGATGCAGGCAGACACCCTGGATTAAATGACAACATTAACATAAACAGTGTCCTCCAAGCTAAGAAAGGTCCCGATTATGAGAAGCTCATTCATTGCTGATAAAAAATCTTCAAGTAAAATATGATAAATTATTTATTTTAATTTATTGCTAAAATGCACTGGCTCACAGTTTCTTTCGATTATTTTACATTTCAGTTTTAATATTTACTGTATACATTTATTATAATGCACCAGGTTTAACTTTTTAAACAAAGTTAAAGCATTTTTAACACTTTATCAACTCCAGCATATTTAGGTTTTAATTTAATTGATTAATTTTTTAATTGATTAATTATTAATTAACTACAGTGTATAAAAAGCCTTGCAAAGCACTTTGACAATATTCACTTGATAAAAGCTCGGCACAGACCGAAGCTTAAAGCGCTTTGTGTTTTCAATATTGTTTTTATTGTTTCGTATTAAAGAATTAGACTTTCTGAGCAGCAGTCTGTCTTGGTTTGGTTTTCCACCTTGGATTTATTTTTTATTGGTCCTGTTCGTGCTTTTCTGGATTCCTGGCATATTTTACAGTTACACTGTTAAGGTTCATATACATAACGCAGGAGGAAGGTTATTATTTAAAGTGGAAATGGGATGATAAGGAAGCGGATGAAGGGTAGTTCAAGAAATAAGAAGAGAGGGGTTTTTGGATGTAGGTCCATGAGGAGAATAATAAACACCATACAGAATATTACATTCATAAAGTTGTGGAAAGTATTCTAATAACTTAGACAATGTGTGAATGGGCAAAGGAGATTTTGCCAACAGGGATGACTGCAATTAGTGGTACAGAAAATAGTTGGAATTTACTGGAGAAAATTGGCAATGGAACCAAGGTACTGGGAGAAAATAACTAGAGAAGCAAAAGGTAATAGAGTGGGATGAGGCCAAAAGGAAGATTTTTGGACTGCAGGTTAGAAACTGCCTTCTCTATCAGGGACTGATATCAGAATACTGACATAGAGAAAGGGATAGGGGAGTCCAAAGTAAAAGACCTCTCTGGTAATTTTTAGCTGGATGTAGAACAGAAGCTGCTGTTAAAAAGGGGATAATTAGTAGGACATATAGCATGATAAGTGTAAGAATAAATGAGAAGAGGTTAGAAAAGATTGAGAAGAAAGACTGGAAAAGCAAGTTACAAGGTAGAACATGTATGGCACTCAAGTATGCAACAAAATCCAGAAGGTTTAGGATTTATGCTTGAAGTGTTTGCATAGGTCTTTTTATACTCCAGCCAGACTTCACAGAATTTTTCTTCAGGATGACAGCAAATGTTGGAGATGTGATAAGGAAGAAAGAGGTAACTGGGAACATATTTTGTAGGACTGTGATGAGTTGGCAGTTTGAAAATAAATTCCATACAGAGTACTCTGTCAGAGTTAGCAGGGGGCAAATGGCTACAATTAAGGAAATTATTTTTTTGAGCTGGAACACAGGGTCTGAATTGTCTAGACATAGTAAGGCATTATTAAATTTAATTCTGTTGGCTACCAAGCAAGGAGTTCCTAGAAAATGGCAACTAAAATCTAAACCAAAGGAGATAAAAGAAAAAGATCTTTGGAAAAGAGATGGAGCAAATTACACAGAAATATATGGAATTTGTAGGAATAGTACATGAAGACTAATGTTCAGGACAAGGAGTGATATGTCTTAAGTGATATTTTAATAAAGGCATCAAAATAACATTTTTAATTAAAAAAAAAGAAGAACCAACAAAGAGGTCTGCTAGGTGGACTACAGGCTTTCTGGAGTGTCTTCTGCATTGAAGGTACACAGTCTATTGGCCATAACCCTGTTAATTTGGGGGCCATTGGGGGAGGCTGGAGAAATCATATCTTCCTTATGATCCAAGTCCACAGGTGACTCAGGATGGGAGTTGTTTTATGAGATCTTTTTGGTGGTATGACTGTGCTGATGATGAGGCCCTTTTGAAAAAGATGAATTGGGAAGGTTCTTGAAGTCCTCTAATCCCTCTGCTCTGATGGAGGACAATAGGCAACAAAGATAAGAAGTCAGGAATAGACTCATCTGGAAGAGGCACTATAATATTTGGAACACAGAGTAAGTCACCAAGGGGTACAACAGTAGGGTGCTGACTTGGACTTACATCATTGCCAGTGCCAGGAACAGGACTGATGCTAACATCATAGATGCCACATTTCACATGTCAAATACTCTGGAGTTCAGAAGTTTGGAACTGATACTAATCCCAAAATGGCTGGTACAAACATTGGAACAAGTACTTAGCAACTGGTGTCAGTGCCAAGATCAGCATCAGCAGAACTCTCACAGCAGTCCCTACACCAAGACCACCATTGAAATCAGTGACAACACTGAAAAAAAAACAGCATCAAAATGAGCTGCAAAACGGAGACAGTTGCCATGCCAACCTGGGGTCTGATGTTCACAAAACTGCAGTAAGTGCCCTGAGGGAACAAGGGTGGTAGGATGAGGAGAGAAAAACACACAAGACTCTGTTCTCTTGTACTAAATGGACACCAGATTGCCTGCAATCTTGCAATTGCCTCTTAATCAATGATGAAAGTGGCACAGCAGGGGCCAGATCTAGAACTAGTTGGCCTCGAGATATCAAAAAGAGAAGCAGAAGCATTATTCTTTTAAAAAAATCACCTGCCACAAGAAATATAAATGTTTGATCCAAACTACCTGTTGCTTTTACAATAATGGTTGAAACCAATTGAACCATAGCGATCTGCTGGCTTGGAGAGACCTGATGTGCAACAGACGGTATCCTCTTTACTTTAGTACAAGAAAAGAAGGAAATTCTCAGTTCACCAGGGGAGAAATAGGTTTGGGTAAAGAACAGAAGTAATTAGAGGGTTTATAAAAAAACTTCTCCTACCCCCTGGAGGCACAGATAAAGACTGCTCAGTAAAATGAAGTTTAAGAAACTGCTTACATTTTAAAAGTAGTCCCATTAAATTCCCAGCAATGAGGACCATCTGTGATATGCAAAGGCTTTACTCAAGCAATACATGCACTGTGTCTGCTTGGTGGTAGAAGAAATATTCCAGTCACAAGAAAACGTGGGAAAGGAACATTTAGATAGTGTGGAAAAAGAAAGAGGCCTAGGTGCTAAAGATGAAAAAGATTAAAAATGGTAAGAATATCTTATCAGATGATATGAACTATCAAATAAAAATAAAATGATTTTACTTAAAGAAACAAACTTTTTTATCACAACAATCCAAAGCAGCCAGGGGACATTTTCTAGAACCTTTACTAAAGTGCAACAAAGATGATCTGTACAGACCGGGCACTGTGATGCAGTGGTGGGGGAGGGGGTAGGAGAAGTTTCTTTGTAGCTGGATAAAGTTTTATATGAGTGTCTTAATACCTGTGTTATTAGTCCTAATGATCTTCCTTAGTGAATTGATGATCCTCCTAATTGCATGTAGGTGTGCATGTCATGGGTCTATATTACCTTATCGAAAAGCCATAATATCGAACGGCTTTTCGTTGAACCAGAAAAGTCGAAAGCTGAAAATAGCGAAAATGCGAATGAGCGAATTCTTTCCCTGGGAAAGAAATCGCTAGCCCTACCACCAACTACACACTAGTCTAAACATAACAAAGTGGGATGGCTTCACCCCCCACACCCCCCCCCCAACTAAATATACTAACTACGAGATTGCACTACAGTGGGGAAAAGGGCAAACTCACAAGGATGGCCAAGCGGTTTCTTCCTCAGGGAAAGAATTCGCTCATTCGTGTTTTCACTATTTTCAGCTTTCAACTTTTCTGGTTTGATGAAAAGCCATTCGATATTATGGCTTTTTGATAAGGTAATAGGAACCCGCATGTCATATGAGAAGGAGTGTGAGTCCTGCAGTGGGTTGGTACCACATTTAGGGTGTCTATGTCTTGTGACCTTTATGTGACTGTTTGAGCTCAAGCTGCTCTCATGAACTGGATTAAATGCATAATCAGAGACTGAATGCTCACATATCCCTTCATAAGTCCACAACCAGACCTATGCACATTGCCCAACCATTAGTGAGATGATGGCACAAAGCCCAAATAAGACATACCAATATATGGGAGAATATCAGTTGTTGCAAAACTAAATGTAATATCCCAGATATGAACATTCTTCTCAAATTTCATGAGAGTTGCAGTCTAATGTATGCAGCAAAGGGCATGTGAAAATTTTCAGGTTCTAGGAAACAGTGGGCTTCAAAAATCAAGGAACAATAATAATAGCACTGTTCTGATCAAAATAGCTTTAGAGTCTAAAATAAATCACCAACTGCTCTGGAACAGCAGAACTAAGTCCAGCAAGCACCAGGACCACAAAGCAGACAAAGTCTTCTGAAGCTGGCAAACGCACTCCTCTATCCCATAATGCACAAAACTACCAAGCTTGTCTGGATTTGAGGTATAATGTGCAAAAATATCTGAAAACATACTAAAACAAGAGCTTCAAAACCAGCAATGGGAAAGGCAGGGAAGGCATGTAGGTATGTTACAAAGGATGAACATTCTTTTCCAAATTGTCGTGCTAAGGACAAAACCTTCATTGCCAGTAACAGGAGGTCCGACCTGTGCAACATCAGGGCAGTCTCCCAAGTAAATCTTCTTGGGTGGGCCCCATTATGGGAACATAACCTTTATGTTAGTGGTCCCAAAGAAAGACCTGGATTATGACATCACATCCAGTTTGTACTGGCTTGCAAAAATGTTGAGAGTAGGCAGAATAGTTGATGCACGAATATCATCAACTGTATTCCTAAAAATGCTATGGGCATGGCAACTGTTCCAGATGAATAAGACATTAGTAATGAGCGGAGAAGCATTTTGTATTTATTAAATGAAGAAGAATATCAGACAATCATTTTGCCGGCGTAACATTTAAAACACTCTAACCTGCTTTTCTCATGAAAAAGGAGAAAACAGCTGGCTAACTTTACAGGTAGTATTTGTCTTCTTAACAAAAAACTATAAACTGACCATGCACAGCCACACAACAGAGAGATAATTTCCCTTGTTACAACAGCAGAAAAAAGATAGATGGAAATAATGACTGAGGTTATACTCAGCAGCATTTGATGAAATAGGTTAGAATGAACATGCCCTTATCTCTATGGAATATCAAATACAGAAGATCAAAGGATAATGTATCAATCTGAGAAATTCCCCTGGCAGAATAGCCATAAAAAGTAAAATCCTCCAGGAAAGACATCAAAGGATAACGTATCAGTCTGAGAAATTCTCCTGGCAGAAGTAATAGCCATAAAAAAGTAAAATCCTCCAGGAAAGACATCAAAGGATAATGTATCAGTCTGAGAAATTCTCCTGGCAGAAGCAATAGCCATAAAAAAAGTAAAGCCTTCCAGTAAAGGCATTTCAAATCAGCAGCGGCTGCAGGTTCAAAGGGAGAAAAGGCTAACATTTTCACCACAAAATAAAGATCCAAGATGGTATAGTATCTCTAAGAAGATGTTTAAGTATGAATGTATCCTTCAGAAAGGATTTACAGACCTTTAGTGAAGCAAAAAATGAGGAGTTAAAAACTTTATGATAATAAGAAATGTCTGCAAGATTGACTAATAGTAGAGGAATAACTCTGTTCATTCTCAAAATTATGAGAAAAATAGTGTAAAACGGATGGAATGAGGGTGAAAAATGGTCCAGTGCCTTGCTGCGGTCCATATACAGAAATGGGTCCAATAAAGTCTTACAAGTGTTGTGCTACTTCTGTGAGGAAGTGATCTGAACCACTAAAGGGGAGAAAGAGGATTACTGTGTGCTAGGTGAATGTCAGAAGCTATGAAGTTACCCTGAGGGAAAAAGAAGTTATGTGTTACCATAATGTTCCATCTGTATTGTTGATCCTCGTTCAGTCATTACGTATGGGTATTGGTTCCGATCTCGGAACCGAGCCGGCCATCTTCTAAGCTCTCGTCAGCTATAAACTCTGGAGCTAAAACTCTTACCCAGAATTCCCTTCACCCTGTTACCTCAGATTGAGTTTACAAGTCAAAAGAAGGTAGAGGCTACCTCTGGTCAAATTCCCTAATAGAACCGGATGGTGAGATCCACTAGAAGCCACAGGAGGGGGAAGGAGGGAGGGTCGTAATGACTGAACGAGGATCAACAATACAGATGGAACATTATGGTAACACATAACTTCTTTATCTGATATTGTTAATCCTTGTTCATTCCTTATGTATGGGACAGTGTCCCCAGCTACCTTTATTCCTGGGAAGCTCTCATGGAAGGACATTCCTGAGCATCATAGAACCGAAACATGCTCTTCCCTTGGAGGCCAAATCCAATTTGTAATGATTGATGAAGGTATGAGGTGTAGCCCAAGTTGCAGCTACACAGCTGTCATGTAAAGAAGCTCTGGCATGGAAGACAGCAGAAGTTGCCACCGACCTTGTTGAATGAGCCTTTATGGCAGTTGGCAATGGAATATTACACTGTGTATAAATGAAGGTCACACAGTCTTTCAACCATCTAGCCAATGTGACCTTAGCAACAGGACATCCTAGTCTAGGTCCAGAATAGGCCAAAAATAACTGGTCTGATTTACGAGAGGCCTTAGTCCTGTTCAAGAAGAAGCAAATTTGCCTGTGAATATCTAGGCTATGTAGGCAATACTCTCCTTTGTTTGAATGATTGGGGAAGAAAACTGGCAATTCAATGGTTTGATTAATGGACATTTCAGAGATCACTTTTGGCAGAAATGAAGGATTAGTTCTCAAAGACACTCTATGTCTATGAAAAATCAAGTATGGACTCTTGATGCCTAAGGCTTGAAGCTCAGAGATACGTCTGGCAGAAGTAATGGCGACGAAAAACAAGGTTTTCCATGACAAATATTTGAGATCGCAAGAAGAAGCTGGTTTGAAAGGTGGCATTGTCAGAGCTTGTAGAACTAATGATAGGTCCCATGGTTGAATAGGTTTTCTAAAAGGGGGCTTCAGATGATTCACACCTTTTATGAAGGTCTTGCATAATTTGTGTGACATAAGAGAGGAGTCTTGGACACCCTCATGGAAATTAGATATTGCAGCTAAATGAACTCTAATGGTAGAGGCCGATAGACCCGACTGAAATAGGTCGGCTAGATACTCTTTTACTATCGACACTGGTGCTGAAAAGGGATATATTTGCTTTTCTTTCAGCCAACAGGTAAATCTTTTCCACTTGCTTAGATAAGTAATTCTAGTGGAAGACTTATGAGATGCAATAAGAATGTCCCGTACTGGCAAAGAAAGATTATTCTGCCTGGCAGTCAAGGGAATTGGAGGAGCCAAGCTGTGAGCTTCAGGCTGTCCAAGTTGGGATGAATCAGAATCTGTGGATGGGAGATCAACCCCAGGGTTGGATGGAGAATCCATGGTTGATCTAGCAGGTGAGGCCAAAGAAAGGGGAACCAAATCTGATGAGGCCAATATGGTGCTATAAGGATCACCTTGCTCTTCAACTGACAGGCTTTCTTCAGAAACTGGGGAATGAGGGGGAGAGGTGGAAATGCATAAAGAAGACCCAAGGTCCAATCGTGGACTAGAGCGTCCCTGGGTGACTGTCCCGGAGGGTGAATCAGGACGAAGTAGTTACTGCATTTGTAGTTGGCTGGGGATGCAAAGAGGTCACAGCAAGGAAGGCCCCAGCGGTGGAATATCTCCACCACTATCAGGAGATGCAGGGACCACTCGTGAGGTTGTAGAATGCACCTGCTGAGTCTGTCTGCTATCACGTTGGAACTCCCGGGAATGTGCATTGCTAGAAGAAAACGGTTGGTAGCCATCGCCCATTGCCATATCCTCATGGCCTCTCGACAAAAGGGGTAAGATTTGGTTCCACCCTGTTTGTTGATGTACCAGACCACCGCCATGTTGTCTGATTGTATCGCAATAGTCCCAGATGGCAGCAGGGGATGGAATGCTTGCAATGCCAGAAGCACAGCCCTCAGCTCTAGAACATGTATATTCAGTTGGGCCTCCAATTCAGACCAAGTGCCTTGAACTGTCTGTCCCTGACATAGCCCCTCCCACCCCATCAGGGAGGTGTCCATGGTCACTGTAGCCTTGGGCTGCTGGGGGGAGAAGGGGTGAGACCATTGTGATGGGTTGTGGGTCATCCACCAATTTAAATCCTGTTTTTGTGAGTTACTCGAATCTTGGCTGAAAGAGGATACTGAAAAGGATACCATTGGGTGAGCAGTAGCCATTGTAGAAGCCTCATGTAAAACCTGGCCAGGGGGACAATGGTGATAGAGGCTGCCATGGAACCCAACAGCTGTAGGACAGAGTGAGTTGTGGATTATTTCTCCCTTGAAAAGATTGGGATCAGTTGTTGCTTTATCCTTAGAATTCTGTGCTCTGGAATGGATGCTCTGCAATTCTTTGTATCCAAGATGACCACTATGAATTCTGTGGATGGGGTGAGATTGGATTTTTGCCAGTTTATGGTTATGCCTAGCCTTTCTACAGCAAGGAGAGAGTATGCCAGGGCTTCTTCCGATAGATGTCTGGTGGGGGCGGAGATGAGCCAGTCATCTAAGTATGGAAACACCTGGAATCCTTGTAGTCGCAAGTGAGCTGTAACGACTGCCATGCACTTTGTGAATACTCTGGGGGCTGTAGAGAGTCCGAGGGGCAGTACTCTGAACTGGTAGTGACTGGCTCCCACACGGAAGTGCAAAAATCTTCTTGTTGGCCTGTCCACTTTTATGTGGTAGTACGCATCTTGAAGATCTATCGAGCACATCCAATCGTCTTTTTCCAAAAGCGGGAGGATAGACTGTTTTGTGACCATCTGGAATTTTTGTACTCTTACAAACTTGTTCAATACACCAAGATCCAAAATTAATCTCCAGTCCCCAGTTTTCTTTGGCACCAAAAATAGTCTTGAGTAGAATCCGGATCCTATCTGGTCTGGAGGGACTATTTGGATGACTCTGTTTCTTAGCAGCTTTGCTATCTCTAATGCTGCTTCTTCCCTTTGACTGGGTGGAATGTTGGGTAAGTTTGTTGGGTGTCATGACAAAGATCGAAGGGAATATGGTAACCTCTGGTTATTATCCTTTGTACCCAAGAGTCTGTGCTGATGGTTAGCCAGGCAGAAGGGTACAAGGAGAAACGACCCCCAACCACCTCCAGAGGAAAGGAGTTGGGCCGATCTTCAGGAGTGCTGGTAGGATTGGCCAGGAAAAGAGTCCCTGGAACCTTGGTTACGTGGACCCCCTCTGCCCCGAAAGGGGCACCTTCCCTGTGAGTTCCCCCTCTGCCTCTAGGGGAAAACTCGGCCTGTGTGTCATGGAAAGGACCTTGAGACATCTTGTACCATATCTTCCCACTCTTCTGGTTTCTGGAGAAAGCACATTGAGGGGAAGAATAACGGACACCCACGGCAGAAAGGGTCTTACCGTCCTGTTCACATCTGGCCAGTGTACTTTTAATCTTGGGTCCAAACAATGAAGAGGCTTTGATGGGAGCATTGAGAAAGGAAGCCTTAAAGGGTTTCATGAAATTGCATAAGCACATCCAGGAGTGTCGTCGCAGACCAACGCCTGAACTCGCCGCTCTAGCTACTCCTTCTGATGCGTGAGATATCAGGCATATAGAGGAGTTAGATATCAATTCAATGGTGGCCAGCTGACAGGCCACTTTGTCATGGACCTCATCAGACACAGCACCAGCCAAAGTTTCAGACAGCTCAGAAATTAAATCCCTTTGAAGCCTGGTAAAGTGTGCCATATAATTCAGGGACCTGATTGCAAAGGTTGCTGATGCAAAAGTATGCTTCCCTATTCTGTCCAGAGCCCAGGACTCTTTGCTGGGTGGATGGACAGTCTGGCTTTCTTCTTCCGCTAGGTCTTTCTTGGTTGCGGCCGCCACCATCAGAGCATCTACAGGAAGACCTTTGGACCAATGGGGGTCAGTAGCAGGAGGGGACAAAATTTTATCTGGCCTCCAGGGAATGGCCTCAATGGTGTCAGGAGCCTTCCACGCATGCTGCACAATGAGCCGGACCAGTTTGTCGGCAGGTGAAGTAACCCAGGAGGTAGGGGGCTGGGTGTGAAAGGCCTGCAGGAAAACAGACTCTTCAGAGGTCGGATTAGAGGGCTGCCAGTCACCACTCTGTTTAAGGATTTCGAGGATATCACCAAAGGATACCTCAGAGGGTGATTGAGGGGACTCTTCCCCATCATCAAAGTCTGTGTCTTCAGTAAGAAAATCCTCTGTGGAGTCCATGTGCTTCCTCATGCACAAGCTTTTTCGGTGAACTTCCTCAGAGGGAGAAGCTGGGGAAGACAACACAAAAGGGGTTTCCTGTGGGAGTACATCTTGAGGCCCTTGCACCCTGTGTCCACTAGAAGTGACTTGTGTACACTGCGGTCCACAGGAGGGTGGGGAGATTGACAGTACAGTATCGCCAGCAGATGCCAAAGACTTCTCCATTAGTTGGAAGGCCGGTCCACTTGAGGAGGGGTGAGTGTCCAGGACAGGGGTCACCCCTCCCCTAAGTGGCTCAGCCTGCAGACTCAGAGTCCCTGGATGGCTGTGAAACACAAAATTACGTATGCCACAGCTGGCATCCTGGGTCATAGCAAAACTCTCCTGCCATGAAGGCAACTGCAATTCCTTAGTGAGGTCCATAAAGGGAACTGTAGAGGGGGGAGACTGTGCTAGGAGGCTTCAAAGGCAATGAAGAAGAAGAATAAGTAGGGGTCTTTGGCAAAGGGTGATCACCTCCCAAGGAAGGATAGGTCCTGGGGGGGGGGCGGGATACCTCTGGCCAAAAGCACTTGATCCACAAGACGCAACACGCCATGTTCAGAGAGGCTTCTAGTGGATTTCACAGACACTGCTGAGGGAAGAGTCAGGTCTATCCAAAGATGGGACAAGCTCGGTGCCCACCTCACCAGTCTGCACTGAAAACAACGGGGCCGTAAGGGACTGAACTACCGGTGTCTGCACCAAGGAAATCATCGGTGCCGAAGTCATGGTCTGCACCAAAGTGGTTGTCGGCGTCAAGGCTGGGACCAAAAAATCGGTGTCAATAACTGAGTTGTTGGCTCTGGGTAAGATGTCAGAGCTGATGTAATTACAGTCTGCACCGACTGGATAGTCAGTGCCGGTGGAGAAGTCTGAACCGAGGAGCCCCCTCGGTACCAATACGGTAAAGGACACACTAGTCGGTGCCGAAATCACAGATGGTGCCGATGGTCTCGGTGCCGAAGTTCTAGGCACCGAATGCGCTGGAGCCAAAAAAGTCAGATCCGAAGTAGAAAGCTTAGCCTTCTTGGGTCTCAGTTGGTGGGAGTTCCCAGCCGGGGACGAAGGAAGAGACTTGGCCTTTGTATGATCATCAGTCTTTTTCTTATGGGATCTTGGAGGGGTTGAAGAGTCCGACCCAGAAATAGCCTCTGAAAAAGGAGATTTGAGTAGCCCCTTCAATAACAATTTATTTTTCCTCTCAATCAACGTCCTGTTAGAGAAGTTCTTACAAATTCTACAGGGCAGGTCAACTGATAAATGAGGCACACCCAAGCAATACACACACAGAGAATGTGCATCTGATGTAGGTAATATATGGCCACAATCTGAATATCTCTTAAATCCTGGACTACCTCATTTATCTGCCATGATAGGAAAGAAGGAAATCAGAAAGAATACTAGCAATGGTACAAGAAATACCCGAAGGTAATGAAGAAAAGGGGTTTACCAACGATGGTAAAGAAGAAAATACCTTGCGGTGAAAAGGATGAAGGAGACTGAAAATTTTCAAGAAGGGATAGACGCTAAATGTGATAAGTTAAGAGAAAACAATTTAGTAACTTTTCTGAGAGAAAAAGTTGTTTTTGACTAGTATGACAACAAAATATTGTACTTACCTCAAGAGAAGTAGCTTGACACAACTGAATGGCAACACGGCAAACAAAATCTGGGGTAACAGGGAGAGGGGAATTCTGGGTAAGTGTTTTAGCTCGAGAGTTTGTAGCTGACGCAAGCTTGGAAGATGGCCGGCTCGATTCCGAGGTCGGAACCGATACCCATACGTAAAGAATGAATGAGGATTAACAATATCAGATTGAATGTTCAGATCAAGCTTGCCTAATGAATGGTGTAGATCAGAGTCTGTATGTACCTTTAAGAAGCTTTCCAGTGAGCTAGCATGTGAGTATAAATATTGAACATGTGCAAGCAAGACTGCCATGTTGTAGTGAGCTGCAGAGGTGTAAGCATGTATATATGTGTAGTAGTCAGTCAGTTTGTTTATATTTTATGTTGCTGCTATCAGTCCTGATGTGTTTGCATGTAATAAAGTATATAAATAAACACCAAGACCTCTTCGTCTTAACTAACTACACAAGATGAGTGACATGGTGTCAGAATGGGATCCAGAGTCAAGACCATGAGATACACAGTTAAAGCTGCAAAAGATATAGGAGTGGATCATCCCTACTGCTCAAATGACTCACAAAACAGGTCAGAAATGAATTCCAAGTACTAAAACTCACTTAAATTATTTTTTACTCAAAGAATATAAAACAAAGCTCTCAGAATGCTCAAAACAAATTTCTAGTTAAACAAAATGTCCGAAACTGCGACATATTGATAAAAATATTCAAAATAGTTACAACAATGTTTGAAATGATATCTGAATAGCATAAAATGTATAAAACAAGGAAAATTACCATATTTTTTGCTATGTGCTACTTTTTCACATTATCTAAAGCTATTCAAAATATCCAAAATGTACAAAGTGTTCACAGGTTTGTGCAGTATTACAGGGCAGTTATTTTACAAGATACGGCCACTTCAAAGAATATTTCACAAAGTACAGTCTTTTGAAGAGTTTATTATGCATTTGAATGTTCTTACAAGTATGTGGTGTGTATGCATGTTCATACATAATTACAAAGGCCATATTTTGCATTGTGCTTAAGTATACCTTGTTGGCATAGCAGAAGGATTTCGCAGACCTGTACCACTTATATTTGATAATAATATTGCAGAAAATTGAGGGGTGTTTGTGCAAGAGTAGAATATTTTCATACAGGCTGTTTCTTCTGACAAAGATGCATGTACAAAGGCATTTATTCTGATTAATTTAGCTGGTTCAGAAGCCATTGAAAGAGACCGTTCATTTGTGTATGCACCTGCTGTGTATGCAGGGGGGAGGGGGAAACTGCCATATAGTGGTACTAGCTGAAACAAGGGAATACCTACAGTGCTTAAAACATAAATTTAGAGAAATGTGTAACCCCCAAATGAATATTACAATAGAAAGGCACATATTTTACACAAGAGATCAAAAACCGGGTAAAACCTTTGCAGAATATATAACTGACTTGAGAAATATGGCTAAGACGTGCAGATTTGTTGATTTAAGACAGGCTTGTGTGTGGTATTAAAGATGATGCAGTGAGAAAGACTTTGCTTCAAGACAGTGATTTAACTTTGAATTAAAGCCATAGAGATTTGTCAAATATACAAGCTCACAGAGAAGCACACAAACATTCTTACAAATGAAAATAGCTTTGGAAGGAGCTGCAACAATGCTAATGTTGGTGGTATGCAACATGTGGTTAAAAGATACAGGGAGGGGCAACTTCAGTGAAACTCAGAACCTTTCTAGCAAATTCAAAGGCATGTTCTGTAAAGCAGACATACTCAGTGAAGCACAAGGGTGAGTCAGCAAACTCAGAGCATGTGCCCTTACCTAGCCTCATAGTCAACTGTTGTAATTGTGGTGGAAATCATAAGTCTAAAAGAGACAAGTGTTTAGCTTTTGGTCAGCAATGCCACAATTGTAGAAAAGTGGAAGGTTTTGTAAATCAAAAGAGGTTCATTCTTTTTTTAAAAGAGAACATTCAGAGAGACAAGTTGATCAGTTATAGAGCTGTGATCCTACTTTTTATGTTGATGGTGTATCTGTGCTTGGTGAAACAGTCAATGCAGTAGATTTGTGGGTAAAGAATGACATATTTTATACTGTTCGGATTAATGGAAGACCCACAGAACTCAAAGATGATAGGGGTTCAAAGTGCAATGTTATGTCAGCAGAAACATTTGCTAGAGTAAAAGCTGGTGAGAAGCTTGAGTTGGCTAAGTGTGCAAAGCTTGTTACTTATGGCGGTAAAGGAATTCAGACCGAAGGCTCAGCTATGACTTGCAATTTTACTTAGTCAAAAGGCATGTACAGTCATTATTAGGCCTCAGAGGCAGTTTGAAAATGGGACTGCTTTCATTTAATGAGAAAGTCCACCATGTAAGATTAAAAGACAACTGCTCTAATTTCACCCAGACTGTTTTTCTACCTATGCTAATCTTTTCAAAGACAAACTAGGTAAACTCCCAGCTGTGTACTCCATGAAGTTAGATCCTGAAGTCTGCCCAGTTGTCAGACCAGCATGGAAAGTTCCAGTAGCTATGCTGGGTAGAGTCAGTGCTCAGACAGACATAATAGTGCAAAAAGGAGTGATTTGTCCAGTAGAAGAACCTTCTGAATGAGTATCCATCATGATAGTAGCTCATAAGAAAAGCTCAGATGATATTAGAATATGTATTGATCCATAAGACTTGAACAAAGCACTAAAATGACCTCATCATCCTATGCGTACAGTCAAAGAAGTTGCTGCTCTTATGCCAAAGGCCACTGTTTTTTTCATGTCTTAGATGCAAAAAGCTCATTTTGGCAAATTTTGAATGATCATAAATTACTTATTTATTTATTTATTTATTTACATTTGTTGACCGGGAGTGACCGACTGGACGTGGGTCCATTTTCAGAGGAGGCTTGGGGAGAAAAGCTCCACAGTTAAAATAAACAGACAGTAGTTACATTGGATTACATAGCGATTAACAATTTAACATAGCAATTAATTACAAACATATTTACAGATGAAGAACATAGTACATCAGTAGACAACTAGAATCTTTACCTGTGAAGTACATAACAGACATTAACAAATGTTATAATAAGAAGTTCCTGCTGTATAATAAGTACTAGGCTTATGAGCATCTGAGCTTGCTATAATCAAGGTAGTTAGTGGGGTGGAAAGAAAGGTAGTGGTTGGATGGGGTGGGTGATATTAGAGTGGGAGTTGTAAGGGCATAGCCAGCATGTTTTTAGGTGCGCTTTTAGTAAAGTTTTGAAGTGGGTGCATGATGGTATGGAGGTAATTGTGGATGGGAGGGAGTTCCATAATTTGGCTATGGCGCAAGAGAATAGTGCTTCACCAGTAGAGTTATTGGCTTTAGTGATCTGCAAGTGATTTTTGTTGCTGGATCTTAGTGGTCTGGTGGTGCGATAGGGTTGGAGTAGATTCTGGAGGGATGGGACATTTAGTGGATGGTTTACTAGTTTGTGGGCGAGTGATAGTCGATACCATTGAAGGAGGTGAGGGAGTTCAAGCCAGCCCAGTTCAGCAAGTGAGAGACAGTGATGACTACGGTAGGATGCCCCTGTGGTGAATTTGGTGATTTTATTGTAGCAGGTCTCTAGCTTGTTTAGATCGCATTGCCTAATGTTGGTATATATTGGAGAGAAATAAAGTAGGGTGGAGATAAGGTGAGAATTTGCTATTGAAATCTTTGCTGCTTTGGTGAGAAGTTGCTTATTTCTGTATAACGCTCCTAGTTTTTTGTGGACTTTTTTTATGGTCATGGATATGTGAATGTCAAATTTTAGTTTATTGTCTATTTCCACTCCTAGCAATTTGGTGTGTTCAGTTGGGTATATAGTGGTGTTGTCTTTTGCTGTGATGTTAAAGTGAGAGTTGTTTTGAGTATGTTTGGTGGGTTGGAAGATGAGTAGTTTAGTTTTTTTGGGTTAAGTATTAATTGGGCATCGGATAACCAAGTTTCAACAGAGGAAAAGGCTTCCTGTGTGACTTTTTGCAGTCTGGGTAGGAACTGGACTGTGCAGATGATGGTTGAGTCATCTGCGTATTGTATAGAGTGCCATGTTTGGTGGCAGAGGCTAGATTATTGGTGAAAACAGAGAAGAGTAGGGGTCCAAGGATGGATCCTTGGGGAACCCCTATGGAGACAGGTAGTTGGGGAGATATGTCATTCTGCCATACAATGGATTCTTGGAGGTCAGACAGGTAACTCTGAAACCAGTTGGTGACTTATTGAGAGAAGGATAGGTTATTGAGGACAGAGATGAGTTGTTTGTGTGGGACCATGTCAAATGCTTTAGATAGGTCTAGGAAAGTAGCAGAGCAGAGATAGCCATTGTTTTTATGCTGATGGATAGTGTTAGTAAAGGAGAGTAAGGCAGTGGTGGTGCTATGGTTTGGTCAGAAACCATGTTGGGTATTGGAAAGGAAGTTGTTAGTAAGGAGGTAGTCTGAGACCTGAGAGTGTATGCATCTCTCTAGTATTTTGGAGAGTTTAGAGAGAATAGCTATGGGGCGGTAACTGGTTAGTTCTGTGGAGGGGCCGGCTTTGTGGAGGGGAATTATATGCGATACTTTCCACAGTGTGGGAACGTAACTTTCTGACAGAGATCGGTTAATCAAGATGGATACTGGGTAGGCCAGAGCATCAGCTGCGATTTGTAGGTATTCACTTGGGAGGTTGTCTGCTGCTAATTTGGTGGGCTTAAGTTTAGTTAAGAGTTTTTTTATGTTGGAGGTAGGTACAGGAGAAAAAGAGAAGGCAGTGGGAGATTACTAGTTGAAGGTGTGGGTTGGAGGGAGGTTGTGTTGTTTAGCTAGTGATAGTATGGTTTGTGTGAAGTGTGTGTTGAATGAGGTAGCAATATTTTTGGAGGAGTGAGGGATGTTAGGAGGAGGGGTACTGACTTTACCTGGGTGGAGGATGGAGTTTATGGAGGACCAGAATTGTTTGGGGCTGTGTTGGGAGGAGTCTAGGGCAGACTGGTAGTATTTGAATTTTTCCTGTTTTATTAGCTTTTTAAATCTATTGCATAGTTCTAGGAATTTCTGTCTAATTGAGGGGGTTTTGGTTTTGCGCCAGTTCTCCCAGGCTTTATCCCTGTTTTTCATTTCTGACTTAGTGGTTTTCTGTAGCCATGAGGAGGGTTGTGCTTTTGTTCTGGAAAGTCTTATGGGGGCATGGTAATTAAGGATGCTCAGGAAGGTAGTATTAAAAAAATGCAACTGCGTCATCAAGACTGAGGTACTTTAGGGGATGTCAGTTACATTCTTTGAGGGATGAGATGAATGTGAGTGGGTTAAAGTTTAGTTTTTTATGTATTTGACGGTAGATGACAGGTTTAGCTTGGTATAGGAATTATTTGAGTAAGAATGTTGGGGAGTGATCACTGAGGTTATCTGATAAGCAGCCTGTTATATATGACTGGGGGCTCCTACTGACTAGTATCCAATCCAGGGTAGTGTGCTTGCTGGAGTTTTTATTTATCCTGGCTAGCGACTGGACTAGTTGGGTGAAACCATGAAGGTTTATATGATGGGTTGGATTGTTGCCAGAACAGGATTGCCAGTCAATATTGAAATCACCTAAAATGATAGTTTCTTGGGGGAGATGGTGGGTAGACCAGCTGAGGAGGTTTTCTAGTGGAGGAATATTTTGGCCAAGTGGGAAGTAGCATCCAATTATGTTGATGGTTTTCTTTTGGTTTATTTTGAGGTTGGTATATATTATTTCTTCATTGTCTATTTGTGGAGCTGATGATTTTAAGATCTGGAACCCAGCCACTGGGGATGCACAAGACAGTGCATTTCTTTGTGCCGGTCCCAAGCCCGGATAAATAGGGAGGGTTGCGTCAGGATGGGCATCCGGCATAAAACCTCTGCCAAATTACTGATGCGGAGAACATTTCATAATTACATACCGGATCGATCGAGACCCAGGTTAACAACGACCACCACCAGTACTGTTAGCCAACAGGGTGCTGGCAGAAATTGGGCTATTGTTGGCCGAAGAAGAAGAGGAGGGGGAAGGCATGTCTGAAGGCAGGAAGAGAGGAGGAAGGTTAGGAGTGTAGTACTGAGGGTAGGAACTTTGAATGTTGGCAGTATGACTGGTATAGGGAGAGAGCTAGCTGATATGATGGAGAGAAGGAAGGTTGATATATTGTGCATGCAAGAGACCAGATGGAAGGGAAGTAAGGCCAAGTGTATAAGAGGCGGGTTCAAATTGTTCTATCATGGTGTGGATGGCAGAAGAAATGGGGGTAGGGGTTATCCTAACGGAACAGTATGCCAAGACTGTTTTGGAGGTGAAGAGAGTTTCTGATAGAGTGATGTTTATGAAGCTTGAAATTGATGGTGTAATGATGAATGTTGTTAGTGTATATGCTCCGCAAGTTGGGTGTGCGATGGATGAGAAAGAAAAATTTTGGAGTGAATTGGATGAAGTGGTGGTGAGTGTACCCAAGGGTGAGAGACTAGTGATTGGAGCGGACTTCAATGGGCATGTTGGTGAAGTGAACAGAGGGGATGAGGAAGTGATGGGTAGGTATGGTGTTAAGGAGAGGAATGCAGAAGGTCAGATGATTGTGGATTTTGCGAAAAGGATGGACATGGTTGTGGTGAATATGTATTTTAAGAAGAGGGAGGAGCACACAGGTGGATTATATGCTATGTAGGAGGGCCAGTCTGAAGGAGACTGGAGACTGTAAAGTGGTGACTGGGGAAAGTGTAGTTAAGCAGCATAGATTGGTGGTCTGCAGGATGATGTTTGTGATCAAGAAGCAGAGGAGGAGTGTGAAAGCAGTGCCAAGGATTAAATGGTGGAAGTTAAAAAAGGGTGATTGTGAGGTGGAGTTCAGGGAAGAGTTAAGAGAGGCACTGAGAGGCAATGAAGAGTTACCGAATAGCTGGGTAACTACAGCAGAGCTAGTAAGAGAGACTGCTAGGAATGTGCTTGGTGTGACATCTGGACAGAGGAAGGAGGACAAGGAGACATGGTGGTGGAATGAGGAAGTACAGGAGAGTATAAAGAGGAAGAGGCTGGCGAAGAAGAAGTAGTGGGATTGTCAAAGAGATGAAGAAAGTAGACATGAGTATAAGGATATGAGGCGCATGGCAAAGAGAGAGGTGGTGAAGGCTAAGGATAAGGCATATAGAGAGTTGTATGAGAGATTGGACACTAAAGAGGGAGAAAAGGACCTGTACCTATTGGCTAGACAGAGGGACAGAGCTGGGAAAGATGTGCAGCAGGTAAGGTGGTAAAGGACAGTGAGGGAAACGTACTCACAAGTGAGGAGAGTGTGTTGAGTAGATGGAAAGAGTACTTTGAAGGGCTGTTGAATGAAGAGAATGAGAGAGAGAGAAGGTTGGATGCTGTGGGGATAGTGAATCAGGAAGTGAAGCAGATTAGCAAGGAGGAAGTAAGGACAGCTATGAAGAGGGTGAAGAATGGAAAGGCTGTTGGCCCAGATGACATACCAGTGGAAGCATGGAGGTGCTTAGGAGAAATGGCAGTGGAATTTTTAACCAGATTGTTTAATGAAATTTAGGAAAGTCAGAGGATGCCTGAGGAGTGGAGAAAAAGTGTTTTGGTACCTATCTTTAAGAATAAGGGTGATGTGCAGAGCTGCAGTAACTACAGAGGGATAAATTGATCAGTCACAGCTTGAAGTTATGGGAAAGAGTAGTGGAAGCTAGGTTAAGAAGGGAGGTGATGATTAGTGATCAGCAGTATGGTTCCATGCCAGGAAAGAGCACTACAGATGCAATATTTGCTCTGAGAGTGTTGTTGGAGAAATACAGAGAAGGTCAGAAGGAGTTGCATTGTGTCTTTGTGGACTTAGAGGAAGCATATGACAGGGTGCCTAGAGAGGAGTTGTGGTATTGTATGAGGAAGTCGGGAGTGGCAGAGAAGTATGTAAGAGTGGTACAGGATATGTACAAGGGTAGTGTGACATTGGTGAGGACTGCAGTGGGAGTGACAGATACGTTTAAGGTGGAGGTGGGATTACATCAAGGATCAGCTCTGAGCCCTTTTTTATTTGCAGTGGTGACGGACAGGTTAACAGATGAAATTAGACAGGAGGCCCAGTGGACTATGATGTTTGCAGATGACGTTGTGATATGTAGTGAGAGTAAGGACCAGGTTGAGGAGACCCTGGAGAGGTGGAGATATGCTTTAGAGAGGAGAGGAATGAAGGTCAGCAGGGCTAAAACAGAATATATGTGTGTAAATGAGAGGGAGGGTAGAGGAATGGTGAGGATGCAGGGAGTAGAGTTGGTAAAGGTGGATGAGTTTAAGTACTTGGGATCAACACTTCAGAGTAATGGTGAGTGTGGAAGAGAGGTGAAGAAGAAAGTACAGGCAGGGTGGAATGGGTGGAGAAGAGTGTCAGGAGTGATTTGTGACAGACGGGTACCAATAAGAGTGAAAGGGAAGGTCTACAAGAGGGTAGTGAGACCAGCTATGTTATATGGGTTGGAGACGGTAGCATTGACAAAAAGGCAGGAGTCAGAGCTGGATGTGGCAGAGTTAAAGATGTTAAGATTTGCACTGGGTGTGACTAGGATGGACAGGATTAGGAATCCGTATATTAGAGGGTCAGCTTAGGTTGGACAGTTTAGAGACAAAGCAAGAGAGGCGAGATTGTGTTGGTTTGGACATGTGCTGAGGAGGGATGCTGGGTATATTGGGAAAAGGATGCTAAGGATGGAGCTGCCAGGTAAGAGGAAAAGAGGAAGGCCTAAGATAAGGTTTATGGATGTGGTGAGGGAGGACATGCAGGCGGTTGGTGTGAAAGAGCATGATGCAGAGGACAGGAAGAAATGGAAACAGATGATCCGCTGTGGCGACCCCTAACAGGAACAGCCGAAAGAAGATGATGATGATTTTAAGATCTGGATGTTTAGATGCTATTTAAATATTATAGCTACACCGCCTCCTTTCTTGTTTATCCGGTCTACTCTTAGTATGCCGTAACTGGTAGGGAGTATTTGCTCATTGGTAATGTGAGGTTTTAGCCAGGTTTCTGTCAGGATGACTATATCTGGGGAGTACAAGTCTATGGTGGCATGGAGTTCATGGACTTTGTTGGATATACTTCTAATATTTAGGCTTAGTAGAAGGAAGTCACTTGGCTTTCTATTGGCTGTGATATGGGAGAAGTTGTGGTTTCTAGTCTGATTATGAGGATTGGGGTTGGAGATGGTAGGGCCAGAGTTGGGGTGGATGTCTCCACTTAGGGCTAGTTTTGATATGCATGAGGTTATTAGTTTTCTCAGTTTTTGAATGTGTTTGTTTATTAGGGAAACTTTATGATTGTGCTCTGTGGGTAATAGGTATGGTGGGAGGGTTACTCTGTTAAGTTATAGGGATGCTTTATGTTTGAGTAATATAGTTGGTAGAATATGCGGGGGGTGCATAGGGATGGTTGAGTTGGTGGGGGGGAAGCTGAGTGAGGTTGAGACATGAGTGGTGATGTGAGTAGTAGTACAGTGGTAGTGGTTGAGTGGGGGAATGATGGAGCTTTGGTAGGGTGTAAGATATGCAAGGAGAGTGCATGCAGTGAGCATAGGTAAGGTATGCTTGTACATGTTAGTTGATGAGGTGTGATGGTAGTGGGAAAATGGAGGAGGTAGTGTCGGGTTAGCGCTGTGGTTGGCTATTGGAAAGATGGGAGGGGTTATGAGTGTAATAAAGGTAGGACCACCGGGGGCAGGAGGAAATAGGGGGCAGGGTGGGAAGTGAAGCGGGTAGAGACCCTGTTAGTTGCTCTTATGAGGGGGCTGGAAACAATCAGGTAACAGAGTAAACTGATAAATGAACATACGATAGTGACAAAGGGTGGTTGTAGTTTTAAAAATGGTGCCTGCCACAGGTAATATTTATTAACTTTGGGATTGGCTTATGGTAATAAACAGGGAAGGGGGAGGGGGAGAATAAGGGTGTGAGCAGGCAGTTCTTTTGTACTGTTGCTAATGAGCCAAAGCAAAGACAAGTTTGTGTTTAAGAAACAATCAGAATTGTCCAAGGACTGCTGTAAAACTGTAAGTCATTTCTTAACCATCTCTCAGGTGGAAAAACAGGGTAACCTTGTATCAGTAGGCTACTGTGGTCTCAGTTTAAATTAACAAACACACAGTATTGATTAGTTATGGATACTATTTGCTAACAGAAGGGAATAAGAGAGAAAGTGGAAGATGAGTGTGTGTGTGTGTGGGTGGCTGCTTACAAGCCAAAGCACAGTGCTCTCCAGGAGAAAATGAATATTGTCTCAAACAGGTAGACACATACTCAAAGTTAACTTAGCTGTTTGCAGACAGTTCAGACCCGGACTGCGCTTCATGCACTTCAATAAATCTTCATTGCTAACCACTTTCAGTAGTCTTTTTGGCAGATACAGACTTTTGAGAACGCCATTTGGGATAAATTCTGCCAGTGAAGTCTCAGCGTGCAATGGAACAAATCTTTTCAGGATATCCATGTGCTATTATAGTAGATGATATTCTTGTAGGAGGCAGTGGTGAAGTCCAACATGATAGAAACCTCAGGAAAGGTCTAGACTGAGCTTGCAAAGTGAATCTTAAGCTGAATCTTCAGCAGTGCAAATTCAGGCTACAAGAAGTTACTTATGTTGGTCATTTGTTTACTAGTTCAGGCTTAACACCAGATCCTTCAAAGCACACAGCAGTTCTTGAGATGCCAGCTACAGACAATGTTCAAGCCCTACAACATTTTCTTAGCATGGCTAACTATCTTGGCAAGTTCATTCCAGATTTGAGACAACTTTCAGTACCGCTAAGAGAGCTGACATGCAAAGATGTAACATGGTCCTGGTTAGAACAACACCAAAGAGCATTTGTGTCCTGAAACAGAGAATTGCCAGTCCACCTAATTTAAGTTACTATGATTTTCACAAACCAGTAACTCTTTCTTCTGATGCTTCTAAATTTGGTCTTGGTGTAGTCATTCTTCAAGAGGGTAGACCAGTAGCCTATGCTTTGAGAACTCTAACTCAAACTGAGATGCAGTATGCTCAGATAGAGAAAGAACTCTTGGCAATTGTGTTTGCATGTTTGAAGTTTCATGATTATATTTATGGATGACCTATTCAAATCGAGACTGACCACCAACCTCTAGTCACTATTTTGAGAAAGCCTATGCTCACAGCTCCTGCTAGATTGCAACGCATGATGTTGAAATTACAAAAGTATAATTTCAATATTGTTTACACAAAAGGCAAACATCTTTATCTTGCTGATATTTTATGCAGATCGCACAGAAAAAAACACCAAACAGCATGAAAATGAGCAACTTGATTTTGAAGTCATGGAAGTGAAAAATTTTTTCTTCCACACATGTTGACAAGCTTATACAACTTCAGATCCAATTCTTCAGAATCTCAACCACTTTATCAGTTCAGGATGGCCGTCAAAGCAATCTTGTTTACTTCTAGAAGTGTAACCATATTTTTTGCACAGAGATGAGATTTTTGTCTGACAATGGTATCATCATGAAAGGTCCAAAAGTGATTGTTCTAAAATCCTTGCAACAAGAGTATCTTAACATCTTGCATCGTGGCCACCCAGGAACTGATTCTACCAAAAGAGGGGCGAGAGGACTAGTAATTTGGCATTCTATGTCAAGAGATACTGACAGCGTACTTGCATTTTGTCCTGTTTGCAATGGTACTAAACCGCATCAACAGAAAGAACCACTTCAGCTAAATCTGATTCCTGAACTACCTTGATCGAAAGTAGCTACAGACATTTTTAAACGGAATGGTCAGCATTACTTGGTATTAGTAGATTCTTATTAAAATTGGTTTGAGATTGACCTACTTCCTAATCTCACATCCAGTACTGTCATTACTAAATTGAAGAGACATTTTTCTGTCCATGGTAGTCCACACAAAGTTATTTCTGACAATGGTGCACAGTTTACAAGCCAGCAGTTCAAGAGATTTTCTGAAGAGTACGACTTTATTCATGTTATAAGTAGTCCTGAGTGTCCACAGTCAAATGGTTTGGCACAATATGCAGTTCAAAGTGTAAAACAGCTGTCAGAGAAGTCAAAACGAGACAATACCCAATGTTTTTCTGAATCTCCTGAATCCCAGACATATTCCTCTTGATAATTACCTTGGTTCGCCTCCCAGAGACTTATGTTGAAACAAACCAGAGCCACACTACCAATCAGTAGCAATTTGTTGGTTCCATGTACTAAGAACAACAAAACAGTGAAAGCTCATCTCCTAAAAATGTGTTTGTCCCAGAAGTCCTATTATGATAAGACCAGCAAACCACTCAATCCATTACAAGAAGGGGAGATAGTGAGGATGCGGACAACAAAAGGTTTTGATTGGATTGGAGTCATGAAAAGTATATGACCAGAGCCGAGATCGTACATTGTAGAATTGCAAGGAGCAGAATTTAGACAGAATCGGAAACATTTAGTACCAGTGTCTGATCCAGTATTGCAGCATTTTGCCTGTGATAAAGACTCTAGTCCTCTGAGTGACTTATCCAATGTTCCAGTTCCAGAGGACATTCCAGCAAATACCCCTGTTCATGAGAATATCCCTGAAAGTCCTAAAGTAGATTATTCACCCGTGACTGTCCCTGTTGCTAAACCCAGTCATAACTGCTGCATTACAAAATCAAGCCACATTTCCAGACCATGTTCCAGATACATGGAAACTTGGACATGAATGTTGTTTATTCATTATTGTCTGTATAATTTGCATGCCTATTCAAATGTCATTATCATTGCAAGACAGCTCATTAAAGAGGAAGGGTGTAGATTAGAGTGTGTATGTACCTTTAAGAAGCTTTCCAGTGCACTAGCACATGTGAATAAATACTGAGCACGTGCAAGCAAGACTGCTAAATTTGTAGTGAGCTGCAGAGGTGTATGTGTAAGTAGTCAGTCAGTTTGTCTATATTTTATGTTGTTGCTATCAATCCTGATGTATTTGTATGTAATAAAGTATATAATATATATATATATATATATATATATATATATATATATATATATATATATATATGTGTGTAAAATAATTAGCCTGTCCACTAGAGAACTGTTTTTTTCTGTAGTTCCTTTGGTGTCCATTGCCTTACTTGGATAGAAGGAAGTTTCTTTGCTCACCAGTGGGGAGCCTTGAGCAACCTATCTGTCCCTGAAGGAGTGACCTCAGCACAAGAGCTTGTAGTAATTGGTTGTTTTGGACCATTTCTAGCTCTTTTGAAGTTCCCTGTTTAAAATCCGCATTTGCACTGCTTTGCACAGTTGTGCGGCAGCGCCGGTTAAACAAGGTTAAACTTTTTCTGGCTCCGCCAAGTCTGCTCTTCAAATTTTCCCTTATGAAAGCTCTACTCTTATAATAATCTAGTCTAATCGCTTTATTGTAAGCCTAGCACTTGTTCTCAAAACCTCTCTTCTAAGTAAGCACTCGCTAACTAAAGTAAGCACTACATCCACCTACCTTCCCTGTGAGTACCCACTTCCCTTAAAGGCACAGCACTCCCTTATAATATTCTAGCATGTCGAGTGGTAGATTGCTGGCATCCTCTCCGGTTCAGCTGGTTAATCTGGGAATCTTGAGACAATATTATAATTGTCTCATGTACACAGACAACCCACTCCTCCTCCCAACAAACACAAATACATGTGAGAGATGCAACTATATAGCCAAACTGGAGGCTGAACTCTCTCAATTCAGGACTGGCAAGACCAGACAGGAGGAAAAGGTAACCACATACACCAAACCCAGTCCCACATAGACCTACCACAACTGCAAACCAAACACATAAAAACACAAAGACATACTCGGAGGCTCTAACAAAAAATTTACCAAAACAACAGAGGCTCCCAAAGCAGACACCCAAAAATCCACCACCTCAAAACATAACACATGCATCACATACTTCAATAAATCAGTGTGTCAAACAATCACAGCCCTTAAGGCCAAACACCATGCCTGATACACTAGTAATAGGTGACTCTATAGTCAGACACACTGACGTTCCGCTTATCAGGCTGAACAAGGTAACAGTGAGCTGCTTATCGGGAGCTAGGATCCGCCACATAACACACGCACTCAGGTCACTCCAAAACAAGTACAAATATGACTCCGTCATTGTCCATGCTGGCGTGAATGACCTGGGACGTACCTCCGTGGACTACATGAAAAGAGACATAGAGGAGCTCTCTGATTATGTAGCCCAGGCTAGTATGACCCTGACCGTGAGCAGCATCTTGCCCTCACCAAGAATGATGCCACAATACAAAGACAAGATGACCAGCTTTAATAATTGGCTCAAATACTGGTGTCATTCTAGGGGAATCCAATGTCTGTCTGCTTGGGATGACATGCTGGACAAGCCATGCTGCTTCACAAGGGACAGCTTGCATCTGTCACCACTGGGCTTCCGGATATTGGCTAAGGCTCTTGCCTCCCCCATAGTGCCTTTTTTAGGCAAGGCTCAAAAGACAAACCCACCTCCTTAGAAAACAAAAATGGAAAAAAATTAAGGGTAATGCTGCTCAACGCCAGAAGTCTAAATCTCAAGATGCAGGCTCTCGAAGCACTCCTCAGTATGGAGGACACCGATGTCTGTGCAGTAACTGAAACCTGGTTCAAGGCTCCTGAGAGCACCCCAGCACTACCAGGCTATACCTTGTATCATGCTTTTCGGCCCCAATATTCGGGCCAAACCAAAAAGGGAGGGGGAGTGTCCATATTCATCAAGGACACCCACACCTCCAGGTTAGTGGCAACACATGAAGCATCAGAGACCATCCAGGTGCAACTAACCATAGGCAAAACTGCTATACAACTGGCAGCATGTTACAGACCACCATCCCAATCTCAGGAACCCCACTCAGCCTTCCTGAAGACATTGGAGGATATGAATGTCTCACCAAACACCATCATATTGGGAGACTTCAACTACCCTAACATAGACTGGGTGCATTATTCTAGCCCAAGCACCCTAGCCCAAAGGTTCCTGGAATTCATAAATTCAAACGCAATGGAACAGCTAGTCACCTCTCCCACAAGGGGAGATAATATACTAGACCTGATTATCACAAACATGGGGACAAAGTGCTCCACACCAGAAGTATACCCTTCACTAGTGAGATCTGACCATAAACTAATCACCCTGGATATACATATCCCAACTTCACCCACAACACAAAAGACTACAGTGAAAAACTTCTCAAAAGCTGACTTTACACTTTTTAAAACTGAGATGGTATCCTTTAAGCCCACTGGGACAGTGGAAACCACATCCCACAATGCAGAATCCTTCACAAATGCTTTCTACGGACATCTCCAAGAATGCATGGATCATGCAATCCCAAATGAAACCAAGACCCTCTCCACCAAGGGCAGGCGTCCTGTCTGGTGGACCCCAGCCATAAACAAATTGTATAACAAAAGAAGGAAGCTACTGCATGACAGAGCAAAATCCCATAAAGAGAAGGCATCTCTGATCAGCACTAGTAGAAAGCTACTTTCTCTCATAAAAACATCCAAGGCCAACTTTGAGAGAAAAATTGCTATGGACACTAAAGATAACCACAAAGCCTTCTTCAGCTATGTTAGAAACCTGGGCGGAAACCCTCAGATATGTTCAGAGTTAGTTCACAATGACAAAAAATACACTGAACCCACGGATTAGGTTCATACTAGGCTATCTGCCCTAGGGCATTTATAAGCCTAGCCAGAGTGTGTTTGGCTTTCGCCACCTATTTTAAAATTAATTTTGCTATGCCCTTTTTCGGGGTTAGTATACTGTGCCTCTGTCTAACAGTGACACAGAAGTGATACCCAGGTTAAACCTACGATCCCCCATCCACTCATCAAGATTCCTCTTGAAGAGAGTCAATGATTGACTCTGCCTAACCTGGACTGGGATTTTATTCCAGAGTGAATGGAGCCTCTGGGTTATGAATCTGTCCCTCCAGCATGTCCTATTTATTTCAGTGCTGAGGTTCAAGTCTCTCGAGTGCATAGCTCGATAGGATTTGGATTTTCTGAGGTGCAGCATGTCCATTAATTCCGGGTTGGACATGGCTTTATACGTCAGGCACAGATCGCCTCTGAGCAGGCGGTATGCCACTGAGTAGAGCTGGAGTTTCTTTAACCGGGCAGCATATGGCATCTGTTTGAGCCCTTTGATCCTCTTGGTGAGGTACTTTTGGGGTCTTTCCAGTTGCTGCAGGTGTCTGGTAAGGTACATACCAAAAGGGGCATTGTACTCAATTATGGGCCTGATGAGGGATGAGTAAAGAGGCACAATGACCTCCCCTGATCTAGATGTGAATCCCTTCATGACTAGGTGGGCTGTATAAAATGTTTTTCTAACCACTTTGGCCACGTGGTTGTCAAATGAGAGATTGCTATCAACTTGGGTCCCCAGGTCCCTAATTACTTCTTCCATACATAATGGATTACCACCTATGTGGTAATTTGTGGGCACTTTGTTTTTGCCAAAGGGGATGACTATACACTTTTTGGCGTTTAGCTTGAGGCCATGGCTCTGGCACCAGTTGTCTCTTTCTATGAGACCCTTTTGGAGGATGCTTCTGTCGGCTGGAGAGTCGATTATAGCACCCAGTTTGCAGTCATCTGTGAACTTGGTCAGCCACAGTCCTTCCGTGTTTGCCTGTACCTCCGAGAAATATATACCGAACAGGAGAGGTCCCAGGACTGAGCCTTGTGGGACGCCACTTGTAACTGGCTTGCCAACATTCTGGCAGACAGGTTCAGTGCAAATTTCTCCCCTCCCTTAACCCCAAAAGAAGAAATACTTATCCCAGTTGAATGTTACCTCCCTGTCATCTCAGATGTCCAGGTGAGAACCGCCCTCAGCAAAGCTAAAAACACAGCATCAATGGGACCTGACAGTATCCCAGGTTGTGTGCTATGTGAACTCCAAGAGGAGCTAAACCCGCACATAAAAATTCTATTTAACCTTAGCCTTACTACAGGATATGTACCTGAAAACTGGCGTACAGCAACAGTAGTCCCACTCCATAAAGGAGGCACCTCTACTGACCCTGGTAACTACCACCCCATAAGCTTAACCAGCCTGGTCTGCAAAGCTATGGAAAGAATCATTATGGAACTAATAAACAGAGACATTGGGGACTTACAGACACTTGATCCCACCCAGTTCGGCTTTGTAAAAGGCAGATTCTTCCTTTTAAACCTGGTTGACTTTTTAGAAACAGTCACTAGAGCCATTAACGAGGGCAAAGCAGTCCATACAGCCTACCTGGACTTGGCTAAAGCTTTCGACACAATACCCCACTCTGGCATCATAGACAAGCTCAACAGCTTAAATGTAAATCCATATGTCACAAGATGGGTGGCAAACTAGCTAAAGAATAGAACCCATAAAGTCAAAATTGCTGGGGCCATGTCAGACTCAAAGCCAGTGACAAGTGGTGTCCCACAGGGCTCTGTCCTGGGACCCCTCTTGTTCGGCATTTATTTCTCAGATGTGAAAGCAAACATGGGAGGGTTGTGGCTGACAAAGTTCACAGATGACTGCAAACTAGGCGCCATAGTCGATATACCAGCTGACACATACATCCTACAGAAAGGCCTCACTGAAATGGACAACTGGTGCCGGAGTCATGACCTTAAAATAAATGCCAAAAAATGTATAGTCATCCCCTTTGGGAAAAACAAAGTGCCCACAAATTATCACATAGGCGGTAACCCACTGAGTACGGAAAAAGTAATCAGAGACCTGGTGACCCAAGTCGATAGTGACCTCTCATTTGACACCCACATTGCCAAAGTGGTTAGAAAGACTTTCTACCTTGCCAACCTTATCATGAAGGGATTCACATCCAGATCAAAGGAGGTCATTGTGCCCCTGTACTCCTCCCTTATCAGGCCCATGATTGAGTACAATGCCCCATTTGATATGTACCTCACCCGGCACTTGCAACAGCTAGAGAGACCCCAAAATTACCTCACCAAGAGGATCAAGGGTCTCCAACATATGTCATATGCTGCCAGACTAAAGAAACTCCAACTCTATTCAGTAGCATACTGCCTACTCAGAGGTGATCTGTACCTGACGTACAAGGTCATGTCCAATCAGGAATTGATGGACATGCTCCACCTCAAAAAATCCAAATCCATCAGAACCACAAGAGCTAAAGATTTGAACCTCAGCACAAATATGAATAGGACATGCTGGAGGGACAGATTCATAACTCAGAGGCTTCCCATACTCTGGAACAGAATCCCAGTTCATGTTAGGCAGAGCCCCTCACTGACTCTCTTCAAGAGAAATCTTGACGAGTGGACGGGAGATCATAGGTTTACCCCAGGGGTCATCTCTGTGTCACTACTAGACAGAGGCACAGTAAACTAATTCTATTTTGTAAGGGGGTCTTCACTGTGTCACTACTAGACAGAGGTACAGTATTCTAAATCTATTCTGTACACTTTTGTACCATTACATGGGGTGGTGAAAGCCACATCACTATGGCTAGGCTTATAAATGCCCCAGGGCAGATAGCCTAGTACCAAACTATGAAACTAAGAACACCTGAACCTCTTCGTCTTCAAGAGCTATGCAAGATGAGTGACAAATGGGTTAAGCAACATCCTGAATGGAAACATCTCAAACTACTCCAGCAGTTGGAGGAAAGACCAGCAGAAATTAAATCTGTGGAGGCTAGTAAGAGGTTATGAGAAGGACTATGATCATATGTAGCTTCTATTTCTGGACAATTCATAATCAGAATACACACAGGGGAGTCCAGGGACCACTTCTGTACCACAGCATCCCCCTCCCTTGTGGTAGAATAACAACAAAGTAGCTGGTGCAATTGTGACTGGCTGGGGGGGTACATGTCACAACAAGGCCTGCCGCACTTTAAAAACAACTTCTGAATGATAATGGGGCTGAGGGACCACTTGTGAAAAAACAGTTTAAAAAATAATTAGCCTGTCCACTAGAGAACTGTTTTTTTCTGTAGTACAACTTCCTGTCAGAAATCATTCTGACTGAATGGTCCATTATCACACCATCATAGTTTCATAGCACAAGGGATAGGGGAATAGGACTGATTTTCTGTTTGATGTAACAACCATGACCTTGTTGTCCAAGTAGAAAACAATCATACTCTAAGAAAGGTAGTGCAGGAAGTATTGGAGGAAAAAAATAACTTTCATCTCTAAAATACCAATATGCAGAGCAGAATTTTCCAGACACCTTAAAACATTTCTGTGTTGCAACAAACCACACTCTAGGAGAGAGACATTGACAGTGTCTGCTGCCATGGCAGTGGGTAATTGATACACTGCATTTAGTCAGATTTAGGGGGTGTATTCACTACAGAATGTGTCTTGCTCACCTTGGAGATTTGAACCTGGGGTGACCTGGAATTTCATATCTGCAACCACTGGACTCTTAAAATACATTTAAGCACCCTAATGTAGAATGTGGTGTGGGTTACCAATGGAATAAGTACTGCCATTAAACGTAGAACCTTGAAACACAGACCAGCTGAGACTGTTCCAGAATCCATAACAGTGGCCTTGGAATACATGGCTTGCATCTTTTCCATTAGTAGATGTGTCTTGCAAACAGCTCTGTACAAGCTACAGGTGATAAATATAAGCAACTGGGATGGGTTCAAGTTTACAGACTTCCCCAGGATACCAAAAATGGGATATCTTTATCAGACACTCTCTTGGTAAAGGTAGAGCTAGGTGGGTATAAAAATAAAGTGAAAATTTTGAATACTATTTTTCACAACTTATGCTTCCAAAGTGGTTGAATAGAAGTGTAGTTGTCATGAGTACATACTTCCACAACGAGGAAAACCAGATTTTCAAAATCAAACTGGAAGATATCATGAGCAGGGGAGAAACAGGCACTATGGGACATATCACGTGAGAGGATTTTACTGTGTTGATCAGCAAACATTAGACCATCAGCTGTACAAATACATGATGTGGACTGAAACTCCTGTGGACCAGTCAAGCCTCCATAATTGTCACAGGAGGAAAACGCTGTGAATGATCACTGCAGACAATATCTCTGGTGAAGAACCGGAGGTAGTGTACTCTTCCACTTGAAATAGATCATAGGATCATAGAAGATTACTAGGCTATTGACACAGATGTCATTTCAAGCCTAGCCGTTTCATCCTAATGTAATACCATAGAAATACTAGTCAATACTCAAGATTGCCTTTAGTAATGACTGCCCATGTCCAGGAGGGTTGTGGGTGCTATCCCCGGTAAGAATTTACAGTGCCCCATCCACCCATCCATGTTCCTCTTGAACAGTGTCATAGAGGTGCGGTTTCACATGAATTGGTAGCCTATTCCAAAGATGTGGCAGTTGCTGGGAGAGACATCTGTCCCTCCAGCATGTCCTAGTTAAGTTGTAGTCCATATTTACGTCCCTGGAATGGGTAGCTCTAGTACCATTGGATTTATGAATATGCAGCAAGTGCATTAGGTTTGGGTCTGAGATTGCTATGTAAGCCAGGCATGTCTCCCGTAAGAAGCCTATACAATACACCATATAGTGACAGGGACTTTACTCGGTCTGTGTAAGGTATGTCCTGGAGTCCCTTGATCTTCTTTGTTAGAAACCTCTGAGGTCTCTCTAATTGCTACAGTTGCTTCCTACAGTACATGCTGAATGGAGAGTTATACTCAATTATAGGCCGGATTAGTGTTGAGTATAGAAGAGTTATAACCTTCTTTGTTCTCGAGGTGATGCCTTTACTAATCCAGTGTGCAACATAGAAAGCCTTCCTTACTACAGTAGACACATGGTGGTTGAAGTTAAGGTCACAGTCAATTTGTGATCCCAGATCCCTTACAACTTCATGGGTACTTAGGGTATTGTTGTTGATTTGATAGTGTGAAGGGACATTGTTTGTACTGAAGGGAATGATGATGCATTTCTTTGCATTCAGTTTGAGACCATGACTAAGACACCAACTGGTGGTCTGCGTAAGACCCTCATAGAGTACATGACATAATTTGGGGATTCAATAATAGCACCCAGTTTGCAGTTGTCCACAAACTTGGTTAGCCACAACCCCTTAGTTTTGACCTGAACTTCTGAGAAGTATATAGCAAACAGTAGGGAGCCCACCACTGACCCCTGCGGCACCCCTCTGGTGGCAGGTCTGCTGGTTGATGTGGAGTCACCCACTTTGATAGTGTGTGTCCAGTATGCGAGCCAGTTGGCAAGCCATCTTACAACAAAGGGGTTTACATTAGGTTTGCTAAGTTTATCAGTAATGCCTGTGTGTGGAGTTGTGTCAAAAGTTTTTGCCAAATTGAGGTATGCTGTCTGCACAGATTTGCCCTTGTTAGTGGTTCTGGTCACATTTTCAAAGAAATACACCAAATTTAACAGGCAGGATCTGCCCTTGACAAAGCCAAACTGGGTTGGATCCAGGGTTTGGAGATTGCCTATGTCTTTATTTATGAGGTCCATAATGATATGTTCCATGGCCTTCCAGATGAGGCTGCTCAGGCTTATGGGCCTGTAATTCCCTGGGTCTGTTGCTAGGCCACCTTTGCAGAGGTGAATAACTGTTGATGTTTCCATTCTGCAGGAACAAAGCCTGTGGTTAGGCTATGATTGAAAAAGGTACTTAATGGTGATGCCAGTTCATGTTTTAGCTTGTTTAGAAGACAGCCTGGGATGGCTGTCTGATGCCACCAAGGCTGTGTTTTTTGCCTTGGCAAGTTTTTAATGACTTGCTCTTCAGACATGTAGGGAGGGGTGGGAGAGCTTGGAGGGGATATTTTCACCAAACCTATCCACTAGCAGGTTTGTTATCAGGTTTGCTATCTCCGGTGTGTGTGATACCGTTAGTCACTAATTCTGCACATATTTGGGTCCTACCCTCTAGGCTATGTACGCAGCTGTAAAAGACCTTATGGTTATCCTTGACTATGCTTGCTAAGTTTTTCCTCAAAGATGCCCTTAGAGGATTTTTCATGTTGTCATACTTGCCTGTTCAGGCTGAGGAGGATGCTTTTCCAATGTTGGAGCCTCGCCTTTGTTTTCTTGGACAGCAACTTTTTGTATTTATTGTAAATTTTGTTGATGCTGTATGTCCACCATGATGGCTTGTTTTTACTTGAGGCTCTGGCTTTGATTCTTTCTGGTACAGCTGAGTTTTTAATTTATGCAAGTGATTGTACAGGGCTTTAGTGTTAGCTTTGATGTAGTTACCACTTCCAGCTGGGGAAGGGGCATGGAATGCATTTATACCTTCACCTATGAGGGTATAGGTTGCCTAAGTGAAGTTTTTTAGTCTCATTTTGCCCTTTGTGACTTCTGGTGTTAGTGACAGCTCAAAGGTGACTGATTTGTGGCAGTGCATCTGTTTAACATGTTAGTGAGGACCAGATCTAGTATGTTTATTACTCTTGTCGGGGTATGAACAATTTGTTCCAGGGCATTTGAGTTAACAAAGTCAAGGGACTTTTGCACTAGCGAGTTAGGGATAACAAAGGTTTCCCAGTTGATGCCTTTTGCATTAGAAAGTTTATAGGCTTGTTGGCTGTTGGTGAAGCACCCACCAAGAGGAGAAAATGCTGACAGAAGAAAGAAGCCACTGTTGAGATTTTAAGTATTTTTCCTCTGTTTATTTGCTAAGTTTTTCTGCATAGCCGCCTATTTTGAGCATTTTCTGGCTTGTTAAACTTGATTTCTGCATTAGTAACTGTATTTAGAGCACAACCTAGAGCTGTTTACTGAATTTCCTGTTTGCACTTATTTTTAAAATCGTTTTTTTCTCAAAACTTGCATTTTATCTGTCTTTGGCCTAGCACTCTTGTGTGGGGTCATTTACTGCACTGCTATAACTTATCGATACTTGTGAACCTCTGCTATCTCTGAAAAAAAAAACAAAAAACAAAAAAATCTTGCTTTTTTCCCACTTTTCTGAGATTTAAAAAAGTTCAGTTACAGGCTTGCTGTTCTTGAACTGTTTGTAAGTTTCTTGGAGGCCATTTTTTGCTTGGACTAAAGGGAAGTCTCTCTGTTGATCAGTGGCAGTGAAAAACATTGAGCAGCCTGCCTGCCCCTGTGGGAGTGGTTACTGACTTGAAACTGTAGTTTTATTGGCCATTTTGGGTCAGTTCCAAACTCCTTCATCTTTCTCTCTTAAAACCTGGTTGCCTCGTGGTTTTGGCGTCTTTTCAGCCTTGTTGGCTGTTGGTGAAGCACCCACCAAGAGGAGAAAACGCTGAGAGAAGAAAGGAGCCACTTTTGAGATTTTAAGTATTTTTCCTCTGTTTATTTGCTAAGTTTTTCTGCATAGCCGCCTATTTTGAGCATTTTCTGGCTTGTTAAACTTGATTTCTGCATTAGTAACTGTATTTAGAGCACAACCTAGAGCTGTTTACTGAATTTCCTGTTTGCACTTATTTTTAAAATCATTTTTTCTCAAAACTTGCATTTTATCTGTCTTTGGCCTAACACTCTTGTGTGGGGTCATTTACTGCACTGTTATAACTTGTTGATACTTGTGAACCTCTGCTATCTCTGAAAAAAAACAAAAAAACAAAACAAATCTTGCTTTTTTCCCACTTTTATGAGATTTAAAAAAGTTCAGTTACAGGCTTGCTGTTCTTGAACTGTTTGTAAGTTTCTTGGAGGCCATTTTTTGCTTGGGCTAAAGGGAAGTCTCTCTGTTGATCAGTGGCAGTGAAAAACATTGAGCAGCCTGCCTGCCTATGTGGGAGTGGTTACTAACTTGAAACTGTAGTTTTATTGGCCATTTTGGGTCAATTCCAAACTCCTTCATCTTCCTCTCTTAAAACCCTCTTTTGCACGGTTTTGCACGTTTTTGTGCATAGCGCAACAGCGGGCAGCGCTGCCTAATTGGGTTTAAACTATTTCTGGCTCCACAAAGTCTGCTCTTCACTTTTTCCCTTAGAACTGCTCTATCTCTCAATTTAAACACCATATTCTCATTCTAAGGCCCTTCACTGGTCCAATTAAGTAATCCTACAAGTTAGCACTATTAAACCATAAGCACTACTTACTCTTATACTCTCTACAATTACCCTGTCATCTATTGGTCCGTCTTAAATTCAGTTTCCCTATATTACTCTAGCATGTCCAAAGGTCAGTCAATGTTTTCCTCTCCAGTTCAGCTGGTGAATCTGGGAATTTTGAGGCAATGTTACAACTGTCTCATGTACACGGACAACCCTCTCCTCCGCCAAACAGGTTCAAATATATGTGAGAGATGCAACTATTTAGCCAAACTGGAGGCTGAGCTCTCTCATCTCAAAACTGGTGTAACCAGTCAGGAGGAGAAGGTAACCCCACACAACACAATTCCAGTATCACATAGTCCCACCACATCAGCGAACCAAACACATAAATACACAAAAACATACACGGAGGTTCTAAATAAAAATCTACCTAAGCAACAGAGACCTCCAAAGCAGACATCCAAGCAAACACTACCTCAAAACAAAACACGCACAACACATAGCCCACAAAGTCAGTGTGCCAAGCAGCCACAGCCCTTAAGGCTGAATAACACACCTGATACTCTTGTAATAGGTGACTCTATTGTCAGACACACTGACGTCCCGCTCACCAGGCTGAATAAAGAGAAGGTCATGGTGAGCTGCCTGTCGGGTGCTAGGATCTGCCACATAACGCAAGCACTCAGGTCACTCCAAAGCAAATACAAATATGACTCAGTCATTGTACATGCTGGTGTGAATGACCTGAGACATACCTCCCTGGTCTACATGAAAAGAGCTCTCTGATCATGTAGCCCAGGCTGGTATGACCCTGACTTTGAGCAGCATCTTACCCTCACCTAGAATGATGCCACAGTACAAAGACAAAATGATCGATTTTAACAATTGGCTAAAATGTTGGTGTCATTCAAAGGGGATCCAGTGTCTGTCAGCCTGAGATGACATGCTCGACAAGCCACGTTGCTTCGCTAGGGACAGCTTGCACCTGTCACCACTGGGCTTTCGGATATTGGCAAAGGCTCTTGCCACCCCCATAGTGCCTTTTTTAGGCAAGGCTCAAAAGTCAAACCCACCCCCATAGACAGCACAAGGAACAAGAAACTAAGGGCAATGCTGCTTAATGCCAGAAGTCTTAACCTCAAGATGCACGCACTCGAAGCTCTCCTCAGTATGGAGAACATCGATATCTGTGCAGTGACAGAAACCTGGTTCAAGGCTCCAGAGAGCACCCCAGCACTACCAGGCTATACCTCATATCATGCTTTTTGGCCCCAAAACCCGGACCGAACCACAAAAGGAGGGGGGAGTTTCCATATTTATCAAGGATATCCACACCTCCAGGTTAGTGGCTTTGCACGAAGTATCGGAGACCATCCATGTGCAACTAACAGTGGGCAAGACTGCTTTTCAGTTTATAGCATCCTACAGACCACCCTCTCAAAGTCAGGAATCCCACTCGGCTTTCTGAAAACATTGGAGAACATGAAGATCTCTTCGAACACCAATATATTGGGTGACTTCAACTACCCAAACATTGACTGGGAGCACTACTCAAGCCCCAGCACCTTAGCCCAAAGGTTCCTGGAAATTATAAACTCAAATGCTATGGAACAACTAGTCACCACTCCCACAAGAGGGGACAACATACTAGACCTGATCATTACCAACATGGGGACTCTATGCTTCACACCAGAAGTATATCCCTCATTGGTAAGATCAGACCATAAATTAATTTCACTGGATGTCCACATCCCAACCCCACCCCCAGCCCAGAAAACTACAGTGAAAAACTTCTCAAAAGCGAACTTCTCACTTCTCAAAACTGAAGTAGGGCCAGTGGAAACTATGGCCCAAACTGCAGAATCCTATATAAACGCATTCTACGGACATCTCCAGGAATGCATGGATCATGCTATCCCAAACAAAACCAAGACCCAATCATCCAAAGGCAGGCGTCCAGTCTGGTGGACCCCTGCCATAAATAAACTGTACAACAGAAAGAGGAAGCTACTGCATGATAGAGCAAAATCCCTAATGGGGAAGGCATCTCTGAACAGTACTAGCAAAAAATTACGATCCCTCATAAAATCCTCCAAGGCCAGCTTCAAGAGTAAAATTGCACAGGACACCAAAGACAATCATAAGGCTTTTTTCAGTTATGTTAGGAACCTGGGATGCAACTCCCAGGCTTGTTCTGAGTTAATTTTAAACGACAAAAAATACACTGAACCCACAGACATTGCCAATATCCTGGCAGACAGGTTCAGTGCAAACTTCTCCCCAAAGAGCAAGTATCTATCCTGGCAGAGGGCTGCCTCCCAAACATCTCAGATGCTCAGGTGAAGGCTGCCCTCTCCAAAGCAAAAAATACTGCTTCCATGGGACCAGATGGCATCCCAGGTTGCGTCCTACATGAACTCCAAGAGGAACTAATCCCTCAAATAAAACAGCTATACAATCTCAGCCTCACTACAGGATATGTGCCCACAGAATGGCGTACAGCAACAGTGGTCCCACTCCACAAAGGTGGAGCCTCTACGGACCCTGGGAACTATTGCCCCATAAGCCTGACTAGCTTAGTCTGCAAGGCTATGGAGAGGATCATCATGGAGCTCATAAACAAAGACATTGGGGACCTACAGACACTAGATCCTACCCAGTTTGGCTTTGTCAAGGGCAGATCCTGCCTTTTGAACCTGGTTGACTTCTTCAAAACAGTCACCAAAGCCATAGATGAAGGGAAGGTAGTCCACACAGCCTATCTGGACCTTGCAAAGGCATTTGACACAATACCCCACTCGGGCATCATAGATAAGCTATCCAGCTTAAATATAAACCCCTATGTCACAAGATGGGTTGCAAACTGGCTCAAAGACAGAACCCACAGAGTGAGAGTTGCTGGAACCATGTCAGACTCGAAACCGGTCACAAGTGGCATCTCACAGGGTTCTGTCCTGGGACCACTCTTGTTCGGTATATACTTTTCTGAGGTACAGGAAAATGTGGGAGGACTATGGCTCACCAAGTTCGCAGACGACTGCAAACTGGGCGCCATAATCGACTCTCCAGCTGACACAAACATCCTTCAAAAAGGTCTCACAGAGACAGATAACTGGTGCCAGCACCATGGTTTAAAGCTAAATGCCAAAAATGTATAGTCATACCCTTTGGCAAAAACAATGTGCCCACAAATTACCACATAGGCGGAAACCCATTAAGTACAGAGAAAGTTATTAGGGACCTGGGGACCCAAGTTGATAGCAATCTCTCCTTTGAAAACCACATTGCCAAAGTGGTTAGAAAGACCTTCTACATAGCCCACCTCATCACGAAGGGTTTCATATCTAGATCAAGAGAGGTAATCATGCCCTTTATTCATCCCTCATCAGGCCCATCATAGAATACAATGCCCCTTTTGGGATGTACCTTACCCAACACCTGCAGCAATTAGAAAGACCCCAAAAGTATCTCACCAAGAGGATCAAGGGTCTCAAACAGATGCCATATGCTGCTCGGTTAAAAAAAACTCCAGCTCTACTCAGTTGCATACCGCCTACTTCGAGGCGATCTATGCCTGACATACAAAGCTATGTCAAATCCAGAATTAATGGACATGCTCCACCTCAGTAAATCTAAATCCCTTAGAGCCACATGCTCAAGGGACTTGAACCTCAGCACAGAAATAAATAGAACTTGCTGGAGGGACAGGTTCATAACCCAGAGGCTCCCTTCGCTCTGGAATAGAATTCCAGTTCATGTGAGGCAGAGCACCTCACTGAATCTCTTCAAGAAGACTCTCGATAGGTGGATGGGGGATCATAGGTTTGTCCCACGGATTACTCCCGTGTCACTATTAGACAGAGGCACAGTAAACTAAACCTTAAAAAGGGCACAGTATACTTGAATCAAGGGGTGGCGTAAGCCATACAGAATCGGGCTAGGCTTATAATTGCCCCAGGGCAGATAGCCTAGAATGAACCTATGAACCTATAATTGAAATCCCACATAACCAGAGTGTTCGGTAATTGGATTGACTCCAGTTTGGTCAAGTAGGCTTCGTGCATGTCATTACCCATGCAGGGGGATCTATAACTGGCTATGAATTGAATGGGGGATTAATGATAGGGATTATCCTCTCCACAAATCGCACAGTTGCGCTTTTTTCCTTGAGAGCAAATGTGCCTGATGCCAATGCAATCTGTGATGCTAAGAGCCAACTATATAAGCACGAGCAGCTTTTGAGACCACTAGCTCACTGCAACTGCTGGTCAAGCACACATCCTTCAAATGAAGACATAACAGATCTCACATCTACACTGATAAGTACATTCTTGAACAACTCACTGGTTCTTCCAGCAGCTGTGGCTGGATGGAGAGATTACTCAAGCACAGGGAGACTGATGAAAATACATCCACAAAGAACAGCCCCTCTTAGATTAACTGACGTGTTTAAATATACTTCTGTTCTAATATCTTAGACCTCCCCGATGGATCAATAACTGGGCTGAATTTAAAGCAGTTCACCATGATGTAAGGACCCAGAGGCCAGTCAAAGAACAGAAGTTCAGACAGTTGAATCATGACATATATATACAAACTATGAAGCACAGCTCCTAGAGTCCCAGTTTTAACAACAATGCCTAGCGATAGTCTTTGGAAAAAAATAATGCCTAGAAAAGGTGTGAACTAAAGACCAAATAGCTGTGGCACAGATGCCTGCAATGGAAACATTCCTAAAGACAGCACTAGAAGTACATCTTCACTACTATAATTACCTTCAATAGCAGCATTGTCCAATTCAACATGTGCTCAAGGGTGCAAAAAATAATACAATTTCACTCCACTTCAAAGATTTCTGCTTGATAATTGAGACCATCTTTTCCCCACAGTGCAAGAATTGAAAATCTGTTTTCAGTCTCCCTAAACCCATGCACATGCCTTGGGTAAAATTTGAGTTGATGGGGTGAGTCTATAATCTGAGAAGCTCTATGGCCCCAAACACAAGCACACACAAAAATAAATTGGAAGAAAATGTGGGTTGGCCCTGAAATTCTGGGATAGTTTGAGCAATGGTGAGAGCCACCAAGATACAAATTTAAAGCCATCCCATTATCACACAGGCAAGGCACCCAAGAAAACCAGGGGGGGTGTCTGGAAGAGTTTTTCTTCATCATTGAATAAAAGTTAACCTAGGTAAATATAGTACCATACTTGTGGCTGCCAGAGTGTCCTCCAATGAAAAACAATTAAGACAGAGATTGGTAGCAGGGTGCTTTAGGTTGACATTTATGGGAGTATGTACACTGCTGCAATGACTCCTTTGCATGCTGCCACACTGACAGAAAAGTTATACTGGACCCTAGTGTATAACTTTTGGTAAATAAAAATCCTTTAGCAGCAGACAGAATGAAAAAAGGAGTGGAGAGGCCTGAAGAGTATGAGATCTTGTAGGGGATGTGCCTTTTGGGGTTTATTGTTACCAATCAAACGGCCATTCATCAGAGACAGACCATCAAAACTTCCTTTAATCAAAAGGCTTTATGATTGTACATAATTTCATCAAACGATAATAGTTGGCCAGCATAAAGGGGAAACTTGCTCTTTCTCCACTGTAGTGCAATCTTGAAGTTGGTATATATATATATATATATATATATATATATATATATATATATATATATATATATATATATATATATGGCACAGCCCCCCACATAAGGAGTGTCTGGTGTTCACAGAATTCTCCTCTTGTGGGGAGCTGTGCCCCCCACACCCCCACTAATTATATAAACCAACTCCAAGATCACACTACGGTGGGGAAAAATGCAGGTTTTCTTATACCTACGTTACTGATAAGTAAGTACTACATTCCATTTCCTTTATGTTGGCCAACTACAATCATACATTGAAATTATGTACGATCATATGACCTTTTGATTACAGGAAGTTTCAATGGTCTGTGTCCAATGAAAGGCCATTTGATGGGTAAATATCGACCTGTGTGTTTGGTTATGAAAAGGGGTCTACCTGAAAAGGTTGAATCCCCACAACAGCAAATCCAAAATGATTGAGATGACATCGCCAAAGTGGCAAAACACCAACACCATAGATTTCCAAAGTTCTTCACAGGGAAAATGGACAGTTGTCCAACATGCTACAAAAAATAAAACACATCATGTCAGGCACACCCAGGTGAAGGGCTATGCCCCTCCATCCCCCTAACTAACTATACCAACTCCAGGATCGCATTACATTGGGGGAAAAGGACAAATTTCCCAGTTTGGCCAACAGTCCGTTTTTCCTGTGAACAACTTTGGTAATCCATGGTATTGCTGTTTTGCCACGTCGGCGATGTCATCTCGATCATTTTGGATTTGCTGTTGCGGGGATTCAACCTTTTCAGGCAGACTCATGGTAAGTGACTGTTTGTATTAATGTACCAAATATTTTGGCATTAGATTTCGGAGTCTGTGGGCTAGGGTTAAAATAAGTGCTACATAAGGGGTTGTGCATATGTGTTATTTTATGCATAGTGTATCTTGTCCTGTGGCATACTTTTCAACTGTCCAGATTTTCACAGAATGCCAATATTTTTGCCTCATATTTATGGTCTATTCCTCATAAAATGTGTGGTTTCCTGGCAAATCTCTGAGTTTTGAATTCACTAAATGACACACATTTGAATTTTGGACTTGATATCCTTCAGAAAATGCACATTAACACAAATTCTGTTATTTTAGCAACGTTGTATGGTTATAAAATCAATATTTAAAACCTGTCCCTGTTTTTGGTCCTTTTTACCCCCGTTATTTTAGGTTTTGTCCAAATTGTTGTGATAAGTGGTTGAGAGGTATATTTAGTGGTACTGTGGAAAAAAATCATTTGATTGTAAAAAAATGTGTTTTATATACATATGCAATTAAGGTTTATTTTTCTAGCCAATTTCTCTGGACTGTGTTCTATTTCATCAAAAAGCATGCAATCTGAGGCATGTTTCCAGCAGAAAAACACCTCATCTTTTGGGTATCTGCACTGAGAATCAGTTTTCACCAAAAAGAGTACCAGAGACAGAGGTGGCATCATCAGGTATGAATTTCAAAGCTGAATACATACAAATTGAGCATCGTACTTCTTGGACATTAAAATGTCAAGAGGTCAGGAAGGGGGTGATAAGACTCATGGGAAGTAAAAGAAAGTAATGGCTGAAATACTGTCAACTCTCAGGCCACTTGTTCATCAAAGAAATAATGACCTGTGGAAAGAAAAACAACCACTCCAAAGGCTAACAGGAGAAACAGATGTCAACAGCTGAACTCAACCCAATGCAGAGACCAAACAAAGGAATTCCAAAACCTTCTCTGCAGTTAGAAGATATTTACTGTAGGGGACCTGATTCAGTTAGACTTTCAAATATTCATTTGTGCTTCTTTTCCAGTTATTATTGGACTGCTGCTAGCTAATAGGCAGTTTAACTCTGAAAGAGCTTTGCTGAAGGGCTGCTATCCTGCAATGCACTCTGAAAAAGGAACCAAAGACTGTGATATTGCATCTTGTTAATCTAGAACCTGACCAACTCACCAAAGCAGACCTATTTTCTTGGAGGTAAAGTGCCCCAGAGTGAGGTATTTCACCAAGTTTACTTGTAACTGAAGTGGACATTAGCCTACAGAGGAGCCAGAGTGGGTGTGCAAGGAAGCATCTTCATTACTCTTCAATTTCCCAGAGACAGTGGCTGCAGAATGCAGGCCTATTTCTTAGTGCACTTCAAGGGCTATGAGACTCAAACAAGAATCTCCTAAGAAAGGACTTGAAGTCACTGAAGGCAATATTTTTTGGACTGACCATTATTATGTTGCCTGCCTTACCACACTACCAGGAACTGGTGTAAGTGTTTTTCTGATTTTTGAGTGTACAGCAATTTCATTTTTATTTGTTTTATTTTTTTTCTGGGGTAGAGCACTGATCTCCAAGGACCTTTTCCAAGCTCAGCCCAGGAGCGGTGTCTGGTTAGGTGATTTGCTCAGAGTCACACAGTTAGGCAATGGAGATTGAGGGGAATCAAACCTTGCACCACTGTACCACAGAAAACAGTTCGTTAACAGCTCCTTATTCCTCTAAGCCAATTTCCAGCCATTGATTGACACCTACTCAAACTTAAGTTAATAATTTAGTTCTTATGCATTAATAAATTCTATTTTATAGAAAATGAAAACTGGTGCATGCTAGCTATTTTAATAGGTTTGGAAAGGGGGTAAGTAAGTGTTGACCCAGCTTATTCTAACCCACAGATATAGCTTATAATATAAAATATTATACTCCAGTTTAATTGCTCTAACAGCATAAATGGGGGTTAGTTTCAGGACTCACTAATTAAAATAGCAAAAACTGAATTGGAAATAATAACTGCAAACTGTGCATGCACCTTGTAAAAGTATAAAATAAAACTGATTCCTAAATGGCAAATAATTGTTTTAGAATATTGTATTAGTTTTACTGTTTTGCCTTAAAATCATGTTATTTTCATGTTTTTAAATAACATGGCTATTCTTTCAACAACTTAGACCGGTGAGCAAAATACATACCAGCAGGCTTTATGTATATCCACAAAGGACTCTGAGCCAATATATTGGCATGTACACTTGGAAAATGCATCAGATTTAATTCTCATATCAATGCCTAAGTCTCCATCTTGCGATGTAACCCATAAACAACAGAAGAAAGCTAGATGGACAGGTAGGCAAAGAGATGACAACAGATTTCTGTTTGTGAAAGTACATCATTTAGAAGTACAGTTCAAACTACAGAGTGAAATGCATGAAAGAATTAGTCACTATGGAGATATGCTGCTAACAGTGATTACAGATTTAGAATTTTGCCTTTTTAGAAAGGAAAGTACAGTTGCATAAGCCCTACTTACCTGTAACAGTACATGTTCAAATTCCTCACTGCCTCAGTGGGGTCTATATTAGAAGCACGAAAAGACAAAACCACGAACGCTCACTTGAGCGAAAATGCCGGTAATCAAACTTGGTATTGTGGGGGGCTGTGCCCCCCACTAACTATATGTTCCAACTCCAAGATCGCACTACAGTGAGGAAAGGGCAAATATCCCACAAACACCCTTTCGATTCCTGGCATTTTCGGTCATGTGAGCGTTCGCGGTTTTGTCTTTTCGTGCTTCTAATATAGACCCACCTCAGTGAGAGGGAAGCCTCCAGCTGTCACAGGAAGTGTGCTTTCTGCCATTTGACTCTTAACAGGCACCAGTGCTGCTTTTTCTGGCTTATTGCTTAAATAAGCGCTATTTGGAGGCACTCTTCCTCTCATTTTATTATTATATATATTATTCTCTTTCTATGTTATGTTTATTTAAAAAGGTTTTATTTTAATATTTTGTTTCTGTCAGTGTTTACAGTAATTGTTGTAGAAATGTTGGCTTGTAGCAGTGTTTATTTGGCTTTTATCTTTGACAAATGCTTGATTTTACTGTTTCTGAGGAAAATTTCTGTATTCTCGCAGAGGTGCAGTGTACATGTGTGCTGTCAGACACTAGGGGCTGTCTCGTGCAGTCAGCTGTCTTTAATGTACTTGCTTAACTTTCATCTTTTGACAGGAAAATACTGCAGTATTTGGATTCTTTCACCATTTATACATTATTTGCTATATGTATGATTCTTATCTGTGTGTTTTTAACATCTTATTGTGACTTTACTGCAAATTAAATTATTTGAATGTACTGTACAGATTTTACTCTCCATGACAAGAAAATATAGTTTAAATTGCTACTAAACATTATTTATGGTAGTTTAACATGGTTAACATATGTTGAGCTAATTTTTAACATTGCTTGCTTTGGTGTTTGGACTTTATGTATTTGAAATTCTTTAACTTCAGTCAGTTGTAAAATAATTCTGAACCCATTTCAATTTTTATTTTATGATGATAGCGCAGTTTGGCATAATTTACTTTTGTGAGGGCATACTTACTTCTTGAAAATTGCTTATTGTAATACATTATCCAATACTTTTCATTTATTATTCTAGCTGATGTTCTCTCACCTGACCTGATGGATCCTAACTGTGGTATCCTCCCCCATCAAATCCAATTGCACCTTAAAAAAATAAAAATATGTCTCAGCCTATGGTAAGCGTTCTGTGGACTGAGCAGTGGCCCCGACAGACTACTTACTTTTGCCCCATCTCCTTCTAGTATAGCTTTGCCAGCCAGTTATGGAACGGGGGTTAAACACATCCTCAATGTCTGCTCTAGTAGCTGGAATAGTTATGCGGAACCAAACCGTTTAGGTGCAAGAGTAGCCAAGGGTAAGAGACCCCTTGCCAGACATAATATTTTGCCGCCAGATATTTTATCTAATAGTGAAGTTCAGAAGAAAAAAGAAATAGAAGCTTTATCATATAATCAGATTATAGCTGTTTATAATGCTTATGTGGTTTTCTTGGTTAACAGGGTTCTGCAGGCAGCTAATTCTGGTGGTTGTGAGTCCATACATATGGCTCTAGTGCTAGTCTGGTTAGAGACCTTCCTGTTGTTTCAGACAATGATGAGAACAAGGGTGATCTCCTAGTTCACACTAAGTCCATTCACTCTGATTCTTTGAAGGTGAATCTAAACCTAAGTCCAAACAAGTGTTCACTTTTTCCTCAGATGACTGCTAGATTTAGTGATATTTTGGCTTAGAAGCAGTCAGGAGTTAGTCAGTCCCAGAGCTAGGAGGGTATATAACCTTAAAGAGGACGAGATGTCTAATTCTGTGACTATTCCCCCCTCTCTTATCAACCTTAGAAGATGTTTATAAAGTTGCCTGCAGGACACCACTATCTATTCCAGCAGTCCCTAAAAAAGATCAGACAAAATATAGGGTTTCCTCAGATATGACAGGTATCTTTTCTTATTTGACTGCTGCCTAGCTGTGGTCTCCCCAGCTGCCTGCTCATATAAGAAGTCCGTGTCTTCATCTAATCCAATGCCGTTGATAAAAGGAAAAATGGTTAGATCTTCAGGGCAAAAGGATGTCTCTTTTTAGTAATCGAGCCTTTAGAATGTTAAATTACTAAGGCTATATGTGGAAATTTATTTTACAGTGTGCTTACAGTTTGGATGATTTCGGTTCATCTTTACCTGCAGAACAAAAGTCTTATATGAATTAAATTGTTTCTAATTTGACTCAGGCTTCAAAACAGGCTTTGAGAGGTGTTCTTGAATTTGCAGATACAGTCTCAAGAAATGCTGATTCTGTTCTATTACAATAGTATGCTTGGTTACATAAGCAGAATTTTTCTGATGATTTAAAAGACAAAATTTTGAATGCACCTTTAAGTTCTGCATTTGTGTTTGGGCCCTCTGTTACAAAGATTCTCAGTGAGATGACAGAAGCAAATTAATGCATGGAATCTAGGATGTTTCATGTAGCCAAGTTCTCCCCAAACAAAGCAACTTTCTTCAAGGGGTAGAACAAACAAAAAATACCAACCAAACAAAAGTCAGGGAGGAGGTAATTCTTTGAAAATGAGCAACAGCGGTTCCTTTCCAAAAAAAGTGATCGACCTCCTGCAAAGGAATGATTATGCAGTCACAGAGTACCCACCTACCCTCTCCTGCCCTTCCTTCTGTTTCTTCTCCCCTAGTCTGTCTCTCTCTCTCTCTCTCTCTCTCTCTCAGTCTTGCAGCCTGGCCACAAATAGTCTTACATAAATGGGTTCTGAGAATAATTCAGATAGGATACACTTGGCAGTGTATTTCTCCACATCCACCAGACCAGGCAGAGTTGTTTCCTCCAATGTTCCATCACGTGGCAGAAGCAGGGGTCATAAAACTAGTGCCTTCAGCACACAGAGGCAAAAATTTTAGTCCAGAATCATTTTGGTACCAAAAAAGGTACACCCCTGGAGACCCATTCTAGATTTGTCTTTCCTAAGCACCTTTGTAAAAGTTTTGAAATTCAAAATTCTCCCCTTACAGTTGGTCCTAGTGTTGCTCCGAGACCACTATTTCATGGTGACTCTAGATGTCAAGGACACTTATCATATTCCTATTTCTCTCAATATCGGGACATTTTTGAGATTTGCTGTGTCTGGCTTACATTATTAGTTTTACCTTTTGGGCTATCTACTGCATCACGAGTGTTTACAAAGTGTTTCACCCCAGTGGTTGCCTATTACATAAATGTAGGCATCCATATTTTCCATCACTTAGATGACTTGCTGATTTGTGTAGATTCTGTATCTTGGCACTTGGAATCCTTAGACAAAGTCACATCCTTCCTTTTCCCACATGGGCTTCAGACTGCACCTTCAAAAGTCCTTCCTCACACTCTCTCAATGAATTGTTTTCCTGGGGTCTTGGATAGACACAGTAAAAAGGTAAGGCTTTCTTGCCAGAAGATAAAGTTCTGACTTATCAGGGCATTTTCTTGGATTTCTTTCTTCTATATGTGGCCTCGTGAAGAGAGTTCCTCAAAATTTGAGGCCTCTTGGCATCAATGATCTTCATGATACCACTAGCCAGACTACACATGAGAAAAATTTAGTAGTACTTGAAGAACTATTGGACCCAACACCTACATCCCTTGGATTTCCAGGCACTGGTACTGGGATTTGTGAAATTGGAAGTGCAGTGTGGGAGGGATCAGCTGTCTCTGAATCCAGATCTCCCTTTCTCTCTTCAGACCTCAGTCCAATCTGTCCAGACAGATGCTTCAGATTTTGTATGGGGTACAGAGTCCATAAGAGTTCAAGTGCAAGGCTTGTGGGGTCCTCAGGACATGCCAAACATATTAATGTAAATGAGATTTTGGCAATGATTCATGTCTTAAAAGTTCTTCACCAGTTATGGTCTCTGGGTCCTCTTGTAGTGGTCACAAACATCACTACTGTGATGTGGTACCTGAACAAGCAAGACAGGGTAAGGTCATACCTTCTTTGCTGGTTGGCAATGATGGCCTCAAAGCTACAGCATTGTCTGACTCTTCAGGCCTCTTACCTTCTGCCAGAGCAAAAGGCAGTGGCAGACAGACTAAGCATATTCTGGACAGACCCTAACCAGTGGATGTTCTATGTAGAGGTTTTACAGGACTTGATTCAGATATAGAGAACACCCCAAGTAGATCAGTTCACCTCATTTCAAAACAGACAGCCGAAAAAATTTTGTTCAGGACATCCTTGCAATTATGCTTGGAAGCCAGATGCCCTATCATTCTCCTGGTCAGGAATGTTCCTGTATGCATTTCCACCGTTTCCAATGATTCTCAAGGTACTTCTAGATTCATTGTGGCAACCCCCTTTTGGAGCAGGAAAAGGTGGTTCTCTCTTTTATTGGAAATGGCCACTGGCAATTACCACAAGCTTTCTCACAGACTGGATCTGCTCACAAAGAATGGAGGGCAAATGGTACACCCTAACTTAGAAGAATTGCAACTGACAATTGGATGATTCTTTTTAAAGACATTGAAGGTAATTTTTGCTTGTACTTAGGTTCATAGGTTCATACTAGGCTATCTTCCCTAGGGCATTTATAAGCCTAGCCAGAGTGTGTTTGGCTTTCGCCACCCATTTTAAATTAATTTTGCTATGCCCTTTTTCGAGGTTAGTATACTGTGCCTCTGTCTAACAGTGACACAGAAGTGATACCCGGGGTAAACCTACAATCTTCCATCCACTCATCAAGATTCCTCTTGAAGAGAGTCAATGAGGGACTCTGCCTAACCTGGACTGGGATTTTATTCCAGAGTGAAGGGAGCCTCTGGGTTATGAATCTGTCCCTCCAGCATGTCCTATTTATTTCAGTGCTGAGGTTCAAGTCTCTCAAGCACGTAGCTCGATGGGATTTAGATTTTCAGAGGTGCAGCATGTCCATTAATTCCGGGTTGGACATGGCTTTATACATCAGGCACAGATTGCCTCTGAGCAGGCAGTATGCCACTGAGTAGAGCTGGAGTTTCTTTAACCAGGCAGCATATGGCATCTGTTTGAGCCCTTTGATCCTCTTGGGGTCTTTCCACTTGCTGCAGGTGTCTGGTAAGGTACATCCCAAAAGGGGCATTGTATTCAATTATGGGCCTGATGAGGGATGAGTAAAGAGGCACAATGACCTCCCCTGATCTAGATGTGAATCCCTTCATGATTAGGTGGGCTATATAAAATGTTTTTCTAACCACTTTGACCATGTGGTTGTCAAATGAGAGATTGCTATCAACTTAGGTCCCCAGGTCCCTAATTACTTCTTCTGTACTTAATGGATTACCACCTATGTGGTAATTTGTGGGCACTTTGTTTTTGCCAAAGGGGATGACTATACACTTTTTGGAGTTTAGCTTGAGGCCATGGCTCTGGCACCAGTTGTCTGTTTCTATGAGGCCCTTTTGGAGGATGCTTGTGTTGGCTGGAGAGTCGATTATGGTGCCCAGTTTGCAGTCATCTGCGAACTTGGTCAGCCACAGTCCTTCCGTGTTGGCCTGTACCTCTGAGAAATATATACCGAACAAGAGAGGTCCCAGGACTGAGCCTTGTGGGATGCCACTTGTAACTGGTTTGGAGTCTGACATGGCTCCAGCAATTCTAACCATGTGGGTTCTGTCCTTGATCCAGTTTGCAGCCCATTTAGTGACATAGGGGTTTATATTTAAGCTGGTGAGCTTATCTATAATGCCCGAGTGGGGTATTGTATTGAAGGCTTTTGCAAGGTCCAGGTAGGCTGTGTGGACCACCTTCCCCTTGTCAATGGCCTTGGTGACTGTTTCAAAGAAATCAACCAGGTTTAAGAGGCAGGATCTGCCCTTAACAAAGCCGAACTGGGTAGGATCCAGTGTCTGTAGGTCCCCAATATCTTTATTTATGAGGTCCATGATGATCCTTTCCATAGCTTTGCAGACCAAGCTAGTCAGGCTTATGGGGTGATAGTTTCCATGATCCATTGAGGCACCACCTTTGTGGAGAGGGACCACTGTTGCTGTACGCCACTCTTTGGGTACATATCCTGTAGTAAGGCTGAGATTGAACAGTAGTTTTATGTTTGGGTTTAGCTCTTCTTGGAGTTCATGTAGGATGCAGCCTGGGACACTGTCTGGTCCCATTGATGCTGTGTTTTTTGCTTTGGAGAGGGCGGCTCTTACCTGAGCATCTGAGATGTCAGGGGTCAGCACTCTGCTGGGATAGATATTTGCCCTTTTGGTGGGGAGGGAGGGGAGAAGTTTGCGCTGAACCTGTCAGCTAGGATGTTGACAATGTCTGTGGGTTTGGTGTATTTTTTGTCACTTTGGACTAATTCTGAGCATATCTGGGAATTCCCACCCAGGTTCCTAACATAACTAAAGAAAGCCTTGTGATTATCCTTAGTGTCCTGTGCAATTTTTCTCTCGAAGCTGGCCTTAGACGATTTTATGAGTGCCCGTAGTTTTTTGCTAATACTGATCAGAGATGCCTTCCCTTTTTGGGATTTTGCTCTATCATGTAGTAGCTTCCTCCTTCTATTGTATAGTTTGTTTATGATTGGGGTCCACCAGACAGGACGTCTGACTTTGGAGGATTGGGTCTTGGTTTTATTTGGGATCGCATGATCCATGCATTCCTGAAGGTGTTCATAGAATGCGTTTATAAAGGATTCTGTGGTGTAGGCCATATTTTCCACAGGCCCGGGGGCTTTGAAGGATTCCACCTCGGTTTTGAGGAGTGTGAAATTTGCTTTAGAGAAGTTTTTCACTGTGGTTTTCTGGGCAGGGGGTGGGGTCGGGATGTGAATATCCAGTGAGATTAGTTTATGGTCTGATCTTACCAGTGAGGGATACACTTCTGGTCTGGAGCATAGAGTCCCCATGTTGGTGATGATCAGGTCCAGTATGTTTTCCCTTTTGTGGGAGTGGTAACAAGTTGTTCCATAGCATTTCAGTTTATAAATTCTAGGAACCTTTGAGCTAGGGTGTTGGAGCTAGAGTAATGCTCCCAGTCTATGTTTGGGTAGTTGAAGTTGCCCAATATAATGGTGTTTGGAGAGACCTTCATATTTTCCAGTGTTCTCAGGAAGGCCAAGTGGGGTTTCTGGGTTTAGGAGGGTGGACTGTAGCAGGCTATAAACTGGAAGGCAGTTTTACCCACTGTTAGTTGCACATGGATAGTCTCTGATGCTTCGTGCTGTGCCACCAACCTGGAGGTGTGGGTATCTTTGACGAATATTGATATTCCCCCTCCTTTTGTGGTTCAGTCCATGTTTTGGGGCCGAAAAGCATGGTATGAGGTATAACCTGGTAGTGCTGGGGTGCTCTCAGGAGCCTTGAACCAGGTTTCTGTTACTGCACAGATATCGATGTTCTCCATGCTAAGGAGAGTTTTGAGTGCGTGCATCTTGAGGTTTAGACATCTGGCGTTGAGTAGCATTACTTTTAATTTCTTATCCCTTGTGATACCTATGGAGGTGGGTTTATCTTTTGAGCCTTGCCTAAAAAAGGCACTATGGGGGTAGCAAGAGCCTTTGCCAATATCCAAAAGACCAGGGGTGACAGGTGCAAGCCATCCCTAGCAAAGCATCGTGGCTTGTCGAGCATGTCATCCCAGGCTGACAGGCATTGGATCCCTTTTGAATGACACCAATACTTAAGCCAATTGTTGAAATTGATCATCTTGTCTTCATATTGTGGCATCATTCTTGGTGATGGTAAGATGCTACTCAAGGTCAGGGTCATACGGGCCTGTGCTACATGCTCAGAGAGCTCCTCTATGTCTCTTATCATGTAGTCCAGGGAGATACGTCTCAGGTCATTCACACTAGCATGGACAATGACTGAGTAATATTTGTACATGCCTTGGAGTGACCTGAGTGCTTGTGTTACGTGGCGGATCCTAGCGCCCGACAGGCAGCTCACCGTGACCTTCTCCTTGTTCAGCCTGGTGAGCGGGACGTCAGTGTGCCTGACAATAGAGTCACCTATTACAAGTGTATCAGGTGTGTTGTTTAGCCTTAAGAGCTGTGACTGTTCGGCACACTAGCTTGGTGAGCTATGTGTTGCACATGTTTTGTTTTGGGGTAGCGGTTGCTTGGGTGTCTGCTTTGGAGGTCTCTGCTGCTTAGGCAGATTTTTATTTAGAGCCTCCGTGTATGTCTTTGTGTGTTTATGTGTTTGGTTTGCTGTCGTGGTAGGTCTATGTGAGACTGGAATTGTAGTGAGTGTGGTTTCCTTCTCCTCCTGACTGGTTACACCAGTACTGAGTTGAGAGAGCTTAGCCTCCAGTTTGGCTATACGGTTGCATCTCTCACATGTGTTGGAATTTGTTGGGAGGAGGAGAGGGTTGTCCGTGTACATGAGGCAGTTGTAACATTGCCTCAAGATTACCAAATTCACCAGCTGGACCGGAGAGGAGATTGACAACTGACCTTTGGACATGCTAGAATAGTATTGGGAATTCCTTTATAATTGAAAAAAAGGGCCAATGGGGAACAAGGTACTCAAGGGGAGTTTGTCAGGGTGTAGTGCTTTTAATTTTTTAGTGCTGACTTATATAATTGCTTTAGTGAGCAAGTACCAGGTAACTTAAATGCAATGTGTCACAGGTAACTTAAATTCAAAAACAACAAACAGTAACTTTCTTTCAAGTGAAACAAGGAAATAAGTACAGTAAGCAATGCAGATATCACTAGGGATCCACAGAAGTGCTGAAAAGCCGTGTTTTAGGTGGAATTAGCGTTTCAGGGAAATAACAAGCAAACAAACAACAAGCATATAAACAAAGCTAGATTCAGCAGGCCTGGATCTAGTCTATGCTACAGCAAACAAGGTGTACCAATTTCAATAAGAAACAGTTCAAATATGCAGGCACTATAAGCCTTTAACCAGAAATTCCCAGCTCAGAAGGGCAGAGTCCAGCCTCTCCTCCCACAAGAGTGCAGACCACGAACCTTCTTAATGTAAAATAACTGGCCTGAAGCCCAAGTGCTTAAACCAGAACTAATACACTTTTAGAATAACAGACACTGAGCCCTCAATCAGCAGTTCCCAACTTAGAAGGATGTAAGCTACCTGTCCTGCCACCACAGTGCAGGCCACAAACCTTCCTAATGTAAAACAACTGGTCTGAAGCCCAAGTGCTTAATCCAAAAGACTTAGAATGATAGCTACACTTTAATCAAGTTACTACCAAGCAGTAATAAATACAATTGAATACTTTAAAGAATGCCTGGATTAGTGCTCAAGTTATACAAACAAAGCTAGATTCAGCAGGCCTGGATCTAGTCTATGCTACAGCAAACAAGGTGTACCAATTTCAGTAAGAAGCACTTCAAATATGCAAGCACTATAAGCCCTTAACCAGAAATTCCCAGCTCAGAAGGGCAGAGTCCAGCCTCTCCTCCCACAAGAGTGCAGACCACAAACCCTCTTAATTTAAAATAACTGGCCTGAAGCCCAAGTGCTTAAACCAGAATTAATACACTTTTAGAATAACAGACACTGAGCCCTCAATCAGCAGTTCCCAACTTAGAAGGATGTAAGCTACCTGTTCTGCCACTACAGTGCAGACCACAAACCTTCTTAATGTAAAACAACTGGTCTGAAGCCCAACTGCTTAAACTAAAAGGCTTAGAATGAGTTACACCAAGCAGTGATAAATACAACTGAGTACTTTTAAGATGACGCAAAAGCAAAATAAAGTAGGAAGAAACACAAATACAGTAAAAGCAGATCATTTTTTTTTTCACAACTGAACTTCTTAGGTAACAGAAGGTTGAAACCTGAGACAGCTTTTAAGAAAGAAATCTCAAAAGAACCAATGAGGTGCTTAGTCTAAGCTGTAGTCCAGGTGACCTCAGTCAGCCAATGACCTCAAACAATTCTCTCTCACTGAAATGCCTGATGGCTTTGGCTAAACCAAGATGTCCCTGAATATGTGCTCAGAGACACAGCCTCCACAAACACTAGGCCCAAATACAAGCCTGAATATGGAAATGCTACAAATATCCCCACTACTTAGAACAAACTGCAGAAATGTTTCTCACAGCTGAAAAGCAGCAGTGAGCCTTTAAATGAAAGTTTTAAACAGCTAAAGGAGCCTCTAGAAAAAGGAGTTTAACTGCAACAAGTTATCAGAAACAAACAAACCAACAGATGCTTAATAAAAGTGGACAATTTCCAGTTAATACCTCACACACAGTAAAACTAGCTAGAAAAATACACAGTACACAAAGTGCTATAAATAAAGAAATAAAGAATAAAATAAACAAAAAACAGGATACTTAATGTTATACATTATAGCTCTGAGTTTCCTCAGTGTCCTTCCTTCGATTAGCTCAGTGTGAACTGACCAGCATTATGCTGCATGCCTTACCACACTACCAGGAACTGATGTAAGTCATACTCTGATTTTTATGCTATGCAGCAATGTCAGATTTATTTTATTTGCATTTTATTGATATATGCTCAAAATTAAGTTAACAGTTAGTTTCTCACAAGCTAACTAACTTCAAAGCTGCTCTAAAATCTTATCTAAAAGAGCACTGGGCATGCCCCTGTAACAAACCTCTCCAACATCTCTACCCCAACCTCTCTAATCCTTTTCTTCCACCCCTCTAACTACCTCAGATTGCAGCCAAATACATTGCTTGTAAATCTATATCTCAGCTGTAATCTTAACCACTGTTATTCAAGGGTAATAGCGGCTACCTCAGCTATTAAAATACTGGCTAGTCTTTATGGCACCAATGATATAAGTGTTGTACCATTTAACCAAATACTTAATTTCATTTTGAACTATAACAGTTTACTACTACTATTGTTAAACAAAACCTACATATACTTCTTGTAACTTGTAATTAATTGTTGTTTTTATTGTGGAGCTTTTCTCCCTGGGCCTCCGCTGAAAAAGGACCTGTGTCCAGTCGGATTTTCCCGGTCAACAAATGTAAATAAATAAAATAAATAACAAATTCTGTTTTTATACAACATTAAACCTGCTGGTTGGTTGGAACTTAGAACAATCTATTTGCTAATACCATTGGAAACTCTTGGAACAAGCTTCCTATTAAGCTAACATCCCTAACATCCACACCTCTTTTTAAGAAGCAACTTAGAACCTTTCTTACTTCACAATGGCTATGCCCACGTATTAATCCTGACTGACATTTCCTTCTCTTACTCACCACCTTCACAGGACCATAACATTCATTCTCTGATTTAAAAAAAAAAATGTTTTCATTATATTTTTACAATTTTGTTTTTCTAATACGATCAATTTTTACATGTATAAACGTTTCCTTCTTTCTACTGTTGTCTAAAGTTTCTCATACGTTGCATATATGTACTTACTTTTTCAAGTCACTCTGTTTCCTATTGGTTATCTACTTCAAGTGGTATCTATGATGTGCTAGTTTTTAAATATTATTCTTTTATGTCACTTACTTTCAGATCTGTATATGTGTATAATTGCTGTAGTGGAGCTTTTCTCCCCGGGCCTCTACTGAAAATGGATATATATCCAGTTAGACTAGCCCAGTCAACAAATGTAAAATAAATAAAAATAAAAAATAAATAAATATATTTGGAAAACAGGCAAATAAGTATTGAGTGAGCGTATTCTCACCAACAAATGCACAGTTTGTAATATCCAGTCTAACTGTGCTCACAATACTGTTACTAAAATGGTTTTGGAAGGTAATATGTAGGTCTGGGATTAGGGTTAGCACACATCCTTAACAGTGTACTAACCCTAACACTGCTCCTCCCCTACCCCAAAACCTAACCCTATACATTACCTTCTGAAAAACCCTTTCCCTAACAGCTCCACTAATTTTTAGATGACTGATCACAAAAGGAAACTGATTATTTGCCCTTTGTGACCAGTACAATGTAGGATGTGGGTGGCTTGTGTAGACTTTAGTGGTCTGACATTCCAGGAGCTTGTCAGGAAAAGGAGGCTTGGTGTTTTTTTTTGTTTTTTTTTTGACATATGGGAAGTTGTGCATTCGGGATTAGTGACTGTAATCGCACATACATAAATTGTAAAGCAAACTAGTTGGATTTCATATATTCATATGTATATACTATGTTAACAATGACCAGGAACTTTATAAGCCTAGCCATGCAACCCAACCCAACCTAGCTGTGTCCCTATGTATCACAGGTGTTTATTGGGAGGGGTTATGTTAGGAAGTTTCTAGAGGTAATGTGGGGGGTATGTTAGTTTAGGCATTACTGTCTGCTTCTGTCTGTCAGAGATATGGGGGCTGGACCCAGGGTGAATTTCTGATTTCCAATCCATTGGTTAAGGTTACAGTTAAATAGGATTGGGGATGGACTCTGCTTCACATGAATGGGAATCCACTGAGGCACACATCTGTCTCACAAACATGTTTTATTTGTCATAAGCAGCATTGATATTCCTGGCTATAGTGGTTCTAATGCTGTTCATTTTATGGATATGCAAAAGGTCCATCAAAGCTGGATCCAAGGATGCCTTATATGCCGGACACAGACCACCTCTCAGTAACTGTAGGAGACAGAGTATAAAGACAGGGCTTTAAGGCAACGTGTATACAACAGTGTTTATATCCTGGATTCTCTTGGCAAGGAACCTTTGTAGGCATTCTAACTGTTGCATATGTCTGGTCAGGTACATGCTGAAGGGGGCATTATACTCAATGATGAGTCTGATAAAGGCAGAATGAAGTGGCACTATGGCTTCCTTACACCTGGATGTCATACCGTTACTTATAAGTTAGGTGACACAGAATGATTTTCTTACTACATTGGCCACAAGTTGGTCAAATGCCAGATTACTGTTTACACAAGTTCTTAGATCCCTGTCTACTGGGTCAGCTTTTATAGGTGTCTTATTGATGGAGAAATTAGCTTGGGTGGCAGTTTTCCCAAAAGGCACTATAATGCACTTCTCGGCATTGAGTTTCAATTCATGACTTCAGCACCAGTCATTTGTCTATGTTAGACCCTCTTGTAAGATGTTTGTATCATGGGGAATCGATAGCTCCCAGTTTGCAGTCATCTACAAACATGGTCAGCCAAAGGCCCTTAACATTAGCTTTTACCTCCAAGATGTAGATGCCAAACAGGAGTGGTCTCAGAGAAGAGCCCGGGTGTAACCAACTGGTGACTGGTCTCTTAGTGCAGGTGGTCTCACCAATCCTGACTTCCTGGGTCCTGTCTGTGAGTCAGATGGCATTCCAATGAGTTATATAGGGGTTTATGTCCAGTTTTGTGAGTTTGCCAAGTATACCTGAGTGGGCTATTGTAGCGAGCACCTTAGCCAGGTCCAGGTAGGTGGTATGCACCATTTTTCCGCTCATCCATTGCTTTGGTGAACTTCTCAAAGAAGTCCAAGAAGGATGAATCAGGACAGACAATTTTGTCAATTATGCAATTCAGATCTTAATAAATATGGCACAGTATGGCCAGCTGATGCTGTAGCACAATCCTGTCCTTCCAGGTCATGATGGGCTGGTATAAAATAATATTCCCATTCTGCCAAACATGTTCTCTTCCAACTGGCAGAGTAAATCAGCCTGGTGAAAGTCTTTCTTGGGGCACTGATCAATTCTGATAACCTAATGGAAGGCCTGGTGGCTTCAAATAACTTACAAAAGAAGCCAGCCACTAATGCTGACATAGCTGTCTCCCCAACTATGGGTAGCACTCATGGCTTGTTCTGGAACAGCCTGCTGTATCACACTGGACTTTAGACAGCAAAAACACACCCTTCTCAACCATAATGGTGTGGCAAGAATGTACAACTGTGTCAACTTACTATAAATGTAGATGTTGATGTAGTAGTCCTTGGCTAGACCACATACCAGAGATTTAAATCTTTCCACCTGGGCTGGCAAACACCATAATCCTGACATCAGGATGTCTAGGTATAAGGATTGTCAGCCAGTGCCATTTTATCATGTCTTTTTTTTTTTTTTTACCTCAAAGGATTCCCCAAGTCCAAGTCCCAGACTAGGAGAACAAGGCACCCAAGAAATCCTCAATGCACTCATGAAGTAGTAGTCTATAGACATGGACAGGATGGAGCGGTGGGAAGGATTGTGAAAAGGAAGGGACACGAAGAGGGGTCCACCCCAACCACAAGGGATCACAGAGGGGAAGGAGTGAGGGAATACTTATACTACAAGAATGAAGACACCTGAACAGCTACATTTATGGCAAGTAGATACAACTGTACTATGTTCATGTTTCACTGTTGCACTACTAACAATAAGGGAAGTTTCACAAAGCTATAAAAGGGTGAGGCTGTAAATTAATCAAGCTGAGGCTTAAAAGTCCTGTAATACCACAGAGGCAAAGCCAGCTCTAGTTTTGGAAAAGGCGGGTAAGATGCAGTGTTTAGTAAAGGTGTGGACAAAGATCATGTGACAGCCCCCACAATTCTCTGGAGGGAACTCTTCTCAAGAAAGCATTGGTTGTAACTGTAGCTCTGGTAGGTATGTGTCTTAATATTATCAGGAGACTGTTTTCTATGGTGATGGTAGCAAAAGGAGATGCAGCTAGAAATTCATTTTGAAATGGTTTGCTTGATGATAGGACTTCTTATATAGGTGGTTGCAAAGGCCACAAAGAGTTGGATTGTTTTCCTAAAAGACCTTGCCCTGCCACAGCAGAACCTGAGCTGTGAACATCCAGTGAATGGAGGATCCACTTCCCTCTATTCTGGGGGTGAGGAAAGAAGGCAGGAAGATATAGATACTGATTTATGGACACTTCAGTAACCACACTGGGCATGAAGGAGGGATAAGTCCTGAGACAAAGAGACTGTCCTGGTCAAAAAAAGATCAAGGCACATGAGGGCTTGCAGTTCTGAGACCCTCCTAACAGAGGTAACAGCAACTAGAAAAGCCATTTTCCATGTTAGAAATGTTACGTCTACCTTGACCATGGGCTCAAAAGGAGGCATTGGAATCTTTTTTAAAACAAAGCTGAGGTCCCAGGATGGAGAAAGAGCTCTCCTTTGAGGTCTGAGGTGAATGATTCCCTTAAGAAACTGCTTCACAAAAGGTAGGAAAAAAAGTGGTGGCTGCACAGGAAGGCATGGAAAAATGGCTGAAGCAGGTATCTTAATGGAAGAGAATGATAAACTAGATTTAAATAACTCAGTAAGATAGTTAAACACTTGGGAAAGCTCTGCAGACCTAGGAATGATACTTCTTTATTGACACTAGATAGAAAAGCTTTTTCATTTTGATATGTATGTTCTCTCATGCTTGACTTTCTAGATTCCCTCAGGATAGCTAGCATGTACTTGTCCAAAGAAATTCCTGGAGGGGCAGTCAGTATATTAACCATGTTGCCAGTCCCAAGGTGGTGAGATTGGGGTGTATGATAGTTTCCCTGTTCTGTGTCAACATGTTCACCTTTTGAGGTAGACACCATGTTTTTCCTTGCCCAGGCTGTTGTGTAAAGGAAACCAGTGTTGCCTCAGTCAAAAGGTTACAATAAGAATCATTGTTGGCCCTTCTTCTCTGATCTTCTGTAGCATCCTGGGGATAAGAGGTATGGGAGGGAGTACATATAGAAACAGACCTGTCTATAAAAAGGAGAAGACATCCATCCACCAGGCCCTGAGATCTGGGGCCATTGGTCAACATTTGTTCAGGTGTTTGTTTTGACTTGAAGCAAAAAGTTCTATTTCTGGCATACTCCATAACTGGCTTATGGTTCATAGGTTCATACTAGGCTATCTGCCCTGGGGCAATTATAAGCCTAGCCCGATTCTGTATGGCTTACGCCACCCCTTGATTTGAGTATACTGTGCCCTTTTTAAGGTTTAGTTTACTGTGCCTCTGTCTAATAGTGACACGGGAGTAATCCCTGGGACAAACCTACGTTACATACCCTGTTTAGAGTTAAGTCAATGGGGGGTTAACTTTAACCTGCAAATTGGTCAGCTAAAAGAGTGTTTTCCCTGGGCAGGCACTGGGCCATTAGGTGTAGGCCCATGGACTGAGTTGGGTCCCATAGTAGCTTTGTTAAGCAACACAAAGGGTAGACAAGGCCATTAGGTTTAGACCCATGGACTGATCTGGGTCCCAAAGTAGCTTTGTTAAGCAACACAAAAAGTAGACAAGGCCATTAGGTTTAGACCCACGGACTGATCTGGGTCCCAAAGTAGCTTTGTTAAGTAGCACAGAAGGTAGGAGTGAGTCCCCCCCTGCTTGTTTATGCACCACACCACTGCAGTGTTGTCTATTTTCACTAGTAAAGTTTCTGATTTCCATACATCCTTGAATGCTAATAAGCTTTTTAGCACAGTCACCATCTCTTTTAGGTTTATGTGGCTTTTTATGAAGTCTGCATCTCATTTTCCTTGTACTTTAAGTCCATTTGCATATGCCCCCAAGACAAGTCTGAACCATCTGTGGTCTGGGTCTGGTTTGGAAAGGAAATCCTGAAAGTGACTTATATGTTCTGTCTGCAAGTTGAGATCCACCACTCTAACTCTATTTTGAGGCAAGGTAAGAGATGAATTTTGTGACTTGAGTGACTGACTACTGATTTCACATATTTTTGAAGTACCATTGAATTTTTCTCATGTGCAACCTGTCTAGAGGGAGCATTATGATACACAAGGCCATGTAGCCTAACACTCTCAGGACTTCCCTTATCAGACTTTCTGTCAGGTGAAGGGGAGATACAAAGTATTGAGCCAGAAAGGTTAACTTTTCCTCTATGAGGAAACCTTTCTGTAGATGTGTGTTCAGTAAAGCCCCCAGAAACAATAGTTTTCATGATGGGTGAGATCTGACTTTTTCAGATTTAGGGTGAACCCCAGATTTGAGAAAATATTCATGGTCAGGCAAAGGGAAGAGAGAAGTTCCTCAACAGACTTTGTCTGGCTCAGACAATTGTCCAGACAGGGGTAAATCTGGATGATCTTTGTTCTGTAGAAGCCAATTACTGAAGCCAGGCACTTTGTGAATACTCTAGGTGCAGTCGACAAACCAAAGGGGAGAGAATTGTTTGTGCTTGCCACCTGCTCTGAAACATAGATGCTTCCTGTGATACTTTGCTATGGAAATGCATAGGTAAGTTATCTTTTAGATTCAGGGTGACCATGAACACCTGAGGTGATAACATTGGTAGGAGCTTCTGCACAGTCAGCATTTTGAACTTGAGAACTAGTAAAAACCTGATTAATCTCGAAAGGGCAAAAAATGGGTCTGTGTGTTCTTTCTTTTCTGTGAATGAGGAATAGTCTGGAGTAATATCCTTTCCCCCTTTCTCCTACGGGGACCATTTGTATGGACTCCTGCTGAAGCATCAAACCTACTTGAGCTGTAAGCTCCTGAAATTGGCTTCTTGGAATACAGGGAATTCCTGCAGGCTTTGGCCAAGAGGCAAAAGTTAGTTTGTAAGCTATTTTCATAATATCCACTACCCATTTTTCCTGATTAATTTTTGCCCATTCTTGGAAGGAGTAAAAGCCTTGCCCTATTTTTGTAGAGGGTGGGATAATATTGGATGCGAGAGGAAGGGAAAGGATTAGAGTGAGACTTGAGGGAAAGGGAACTGGGAGTTGTTTGTTTCAGTCAAGGTTGCTCCCTGCTGGGCCCTTGTTTTGGGGCCCACTAGACCTAGAAGTTTGTTCTGCTTGCCATCTTGTTGGTGCCTTTCAGGTCTGTACCTTCTGACCCCTCTGTACCTTCAGACCCCTCTCCCTCTTTGTCTAGGTTGAGAGGAAAGAAAGGACCAGCGCTTGGTGGGATAATTTTTGCTAATCCTGGGTGGCTGAACCTGCAAAAAGTCCTTGACAGTCTGTATAGATTTAGTCTTCTCCTCCAGTTTTTCTGAGAATAGCTTCAGCCTTAGGTCCAAACAAGAAGTATTTTTCCAGAAGTGCAACTAGAATCCAAGACTTAGCATGCTGTAGAAGGGGTTGTTCCCTTAACCAAGCATGCCTACAGACAGAAGCATAACTGGTTCTACCAGCACCCCACCCCCTTAGCTCTTCAAGTGGGTCAGGTCCTGTTTCTCTTGCCCCCAATTCTCCTTCAACATATTTATTTAAAAAATATATATATAATTTATTTTGTAAACTGTAGCAAACAGTTGCTAGAGTTTATACCCTGCCTGCATACAGAGCTACAGCTCTCATGTATTACTTTAAAAAAAAAACACATTTCATCTTTTTAAACTGATACAGTTTATACCCTGCCTATACGGAGAGCTACAGTACAAAAGAAAAAAGAAAAAAAGTTGCTCCTCTCACTCCACCCTTGCTACACTACTGTCTACAGATTTCAGACTTAGAGGAGGCCTAACTGCTTGATGCTTCCAAAGCATCAAAGCCACAGTGCAAAGAATGCTTAGCAACTTGGAACAAGAGTTGTAGTTGTCCAGCAATTCATTTGAGGGAGCTCTACCATCCATCCCATTCAGTTTTTCCTTCATCTGGACTGGCGAAGTTTCTTGGAACTTTACCATATGAAACTGGCATTGAGAGCTCTCATGACTAGGGTAGCAGAAGTATATACTTTTTTCCCCAGATCTATCAAGGGTCCGCCCTTCTTTGTCATTTGGCAAGCAATTCCTAGAAATAATTCTCTTGGCTCCCTTGGGACCCCAAATCACCATCTCAGGATCTAAAATAGGGTTTATAAAAATATGTTTGTGAGAAAACAGGGCTCTATAAAAAATCATCTGATTTCCTAGGAGCAGGTGGTTGGGAGTCACACTGCAGGGAAGTGTCCCGTATGATGTCATCCACAACATCAAGTGTGGACGAATGGCCAAAGCTTTATGCTCAGAGAGTTTCAAAAATTCTCTAATTCTCTTTTTAGACTGTGGCTAACACTGAGCTTCCTAAAGTAAAAACTCCCTCATTTTATGGAGTGTTTCCCCGAAAGTGAAATCCTCAAGGTGGTGAGACTGAGGCAAGGTTATCAACAGACTGTGAGTTAGTATAAGAACCAGAAGAAATTTGGTCTACATATCCCAATTCATCTCCATCACTGTCAAAAGAATCTGGGGTATCCTGGGGTTGTCCCTGTTTCTTTCTTTCGTTTCCCAGAAACAGATTCTGCAGTAGCAGGAAGTCTAGTACTACTGTGCTCGCTGGAAGTCAAAATCTGAATGAGGTCTTCAGACAGTTTAAAGTAGGTCATGCTGGTAGGCCTGTTGGGGTTGGGAGCCATATGGCCTAGGCTAAAAAAAGCCAGAAAAAGTCATTTAATTTTAGTGTTAGGCCTGGGCTTGAGCATGGCGTTGAAGAACTGGAATCACAAGGTTAATTTCTGAGCTCATTCAACTGCTAACTTCTCTGTAGTCATAATGATTCTATCCTCCCTATCTGAAAATGTAGCATGGGAGTCAGAAGCCAAGGTCTGTGGAGCAACCTGAGATGCAACCAACAACATGTTCTTTAACTTGTGCAAATATGGAGGGGCCTGGAGGTATATCATATTCCAAAAGGTACTTGGCAGAGACCTGCAAACTTCAGTCATCAGAAGGGACTGCAAAAATGTATGGTGTATTTCAACAATCACTAATCTGAGTGGACTGACTGATGGTGAAGCTAAATTGTCTGCCATCCTAGCATGTTTTTAATGTAGACTTGCAAGAAGGGTCGATGTCAGAAGAACCGGCAGACACCATAGTGTATGAAAATTCTTGACACCCTTTTTCTTTCTCTCAAAACTAAGCAAAAGACTCTTTTGGATGGTATGCTTATTGAAGTGAGCACAGTGCGGACAGTTTGGTATGTGCTCCAGGCCCAGGCAAAACAAAAAGAGTGAAAGTCTCAGTGTGGAACTCGTTTTGCACACAAACGATAAATGGTACTCCTAGTACTCATCTCTAACAGCAAACCAATCAGATAAAATAAGGAAAAGTTCTCCAATGGGACACTTATCGTTTGAAGAACTCTGTCTCAAGTCTACAGGATTAGATGCTTCAGGCTCATAAATCCAGACATCCAGATACTCATCTCCTCTTTCAAATGGGGGTATAACTGCATGACCTGTTTCTTAGCCTATGGACAAGGCAGATTAATTGCCTTAAAGAATTTAGGAAGGGCATCAGATGCATCCTTCTCTCAAAAGCCCTGAGAGCTAGAACAACTGTTCATAGTTCCAGCTGGCAGATGCAGACCTACTTCATCTGAGGGGAACTGAAACCCCCTAAACTGTGGGTCAAGTCAAGGCAAGCATCTATATGTCAGCAAATCATTTATTGCCAGACAATAAAAGTGTTTCTGTGACAGACATAGGAATATCCACAGATAAATTGCTATGAATTGCCCATTTCAGGGCCTGATAACATTGGACTGACACCAGTAGTAGTGTCTGTGAGCATGTGGTGGCTCTGGTTGGTTAAAAAGGATTCTGTTATGGCAGTTAAGGATACGTTGGGAGAGACTAAACAAAAAATAATATAAAAATTAAGGACATGGAAGTTCTTGTTTATGAATATGGATAGCAAATACAAGCAGTGAAAATGTTTTTAGTCCCTTTAGTTTTATATATAGGTCAAGCATATTTTTATCAACCAGAGGAGAGATTGTGGACAACAATTAATAAAGAGCTGAAGAATTTTATCTGGTAGGGGAAGAGAACAAGAGTCAAGTGGAATAAGGTGAACTTTCCAATAGAAAAAGGTGGATAGGATTGCCTGATTTGAATGGATATGTCAGAGCTACACAATTAAGGCTTCTATACACAGCATAAGGAGAAAGCTATACTTCAAAGGGGAAAGGGATTACGAGGAAAATGAGGGGAAGCTGAACAAATAAGGATAGAGAAGGATTTTGGAAGCAGCTCATTAAGGAGAATAACATAATTGCATAGGTATTTTATACACTAAGCAGAATCTTTTTCCTCAGGTAGATTGCAAATATTGGAGGTGTGATGAAGAAAGAGGTAATTGGGAACATATTTCTGGAAATGCAATAAGTTAGCAGGCTTTAAAAGTTCCCTATAGACTACTGTTTCAGAAATACTTGGTGAGCAAAGTGGTGTAACTTAAGAAAGGATTTTTTTACCTAGGATACAGGTTCTGCATTGTCTAAACATAGTAAGGTCTTGCTGAGTTTAATTCTGGTGGCTGCCAAAAATGCAGTTACTAGAAAATGGAAATCAAAGCCAAACAACTTTATTTGAAGTAGTGAATAGAGTAACAGTGATAATAATACTGGAAATGGCATGTTTAGAAAAGGGTAGGAGCAAATTACATAGGAAAAATGGGAATTGTGGGAGCAACACATGCATAGTAATGTTTTGGAAGAGGAATGTGGTTTAAAGGAAGCCAGAAATTAAATGAGCTATGCAATTTTGGATTGACAATGACTGCACAAAAGATCACATGTGATGCAAACAATGAAAACATCCGAAGGCACGCACCACAGGAAAATGGAATCTTCTTAAAGGAAGTTTATTTTTAGAGTGCTTTCATCCACAAGGGACTTCATCAGAAAAATGAACAACTGACTAGAAGACAACTTTGTAATGCAAACTGACCAATCATAAACAACAAATGATAATTAAATTAAGACAAATAATAGACCTTAAAGGTAAAAAGCACTAAATTCACAGCACATAAATACAACTTAATACAAAATAACATGAAGTTAAAACAAAATAATTATAAAATATAAAATAACATGAAGTTAAAACAAAACAATTATAAAATATAAAATAACATGAAGTTAAAAAAACAGTTATAAAAACACTTTATACAAATTATATCATTTAGGCCAGCAAACTTATCAGCCTGCATCTTAAGCTGCTACAATGTTTCTTTTTTTAAGCAGCTGCTTCTTGAAACAAACAACCCTCCCTAAGATTCACAGGTAAATGCTCTAGCACAGCAAAATAGAACTTCTTAAAGGAACCACATGTTAAGGTGTGTCTATATAAGGCACTGTTGATATCTTTGCTCTTAATAGCATGCAAGTGTTTTTTAACTCTTTGAGATACTTTTCTGGCAGTCATACCAATGTAAAATGCATCACAATGTGAACGGACAGCAATGCAAATCAAACCAGTGGTATTACAATTATAGTGCATTTTAATTTTAATGCTTCTGTCTATATGTGGCAAAACAATGACAGAGCCATTAAGTATAAAAGTACATGCCCTGCAAAAACCACACTTAAACATACCCACTTTATGTGCAAGTGGCGAAAGCATCTTAGTATTTGCATTCTCCAAATAATACAATACTTAATTCACTTAGATTTTTATACAAAAATATGGGGGTTGGGACCCACCGCTGTATATATATCAAGGTTCCCTTAGAAAAATTTCCAATTGTGTGTGATAATATTTCTAATGCCACTGTCGTCAACAGTCATCTACAAAATAAAACTATTGTATTTACTATCACTACTGTTCTTCTAAGGTATACCCCCCACCAAAATGGGAGGAAACTGTTTGTCTCTATTCTGCTTAATCTCCCCAGCAGTCTTAACCAATAGGCCCAATTCATAACCCCTGCTGCTGAATAATGTAATAATATCATTGATCACTTTGGAAAAGTTACCAAAGTCAGCTGTCAGTCTAGAGGGTCGGATCTTCTGACTTCTGTGAATATTTATTTTCATGCAAGTGGGATGAGCACTAAGGTAATGTAAATAATTGTTAGAGAAACAAGGTTTTCTGTAGATTCCACTCCAAAAACTGCAATTGGCAGCTTCCCAATTAACTACCACATTCAAATATGGAACACTTTCTCCTACTTGACCCAAGACAAAGCTGAACGAGTTAATACTCTTGTTGATGTCTTTAACAAATGCATGTATCTGATCTAAAAGTGCATCAGTGACAAAAAAAAGCAGGTCGCCCATAAATCTCTTACACATCTTACCATCTATTTCAAAAACTGGAATGCTTTTTAGAAGTTGGATCTCCCACTACCCCATGGCAGGATTAGCAAAAGAGGGTGCAACTGTGGTGCCCACAGCAATACCCTTGAGCTTTTGGTAATATTTAACATTAAATAGAAAAAAGTTATTTTCTAGTATCACCTCCATCAGCTCACAGCAAATGCTAATGATGTCACTAGAAAAACTGGTATATTTAAGCAAAAATAACCTCAGATATTCAACACCTTCAGCAGTAGGTGCTGGTGTAAATAGATTTAATATCCACGGTAAATAATCAAGTGCTGAAAAGTCTGAAGTAAAACACCGCAAAGAATCCCAAAAATGTCAGGAATCCTTGATAAAACTGTCAACTTTCTGTACTAGGGAATTCAAAAAGTGATCTAAAAAATGTAATATACTTTCAGTTACACTCCCAGAAGCAGAAACTATTGGTCAAAAGGGCAGTGGAGAAACCTGATTATGCAGTTTAGGAATTCCAAAAAGACTGCTATTTTAGGATGTTCAAAGTGAAGAAACTTGTAACAGTCAAAATAAATCAAACCATTAGCTAGCAAGTCAAGCAAGAGTTTGTGAGCATACTTATACTGCATATAAATGTCAGCCAAAAATCACAGATCTATATTCCAAAGGGTTGGTTAATCTCTTTTCAGTTTCATTAATATAGTCAGACTGATGCATAATAACCAAACCACTGCCCTTGTCGGCTTTCATAGACTGTGAATCACATCTATTACTACGTTCAACCAACGCTTTCCTTTCTTTGTTGGCTAAGTTAAAAAACTTATTGTCAGCTTTACCTTCAGCTATTCTCAAAATGTCCTGCTCACACAAATCATGAAAGGCAGAGATAGTAACCTGTAATGCAGGGTTGAAGCAGCTAGCTTTCTTAAAAACACATTCATCATTGTATTCAATGTCCTGAAAACATAAGCTAAGCATGTTTTCAACAAAACAGTTTCAAACTGAGCAAAGTGTTTTCAACAGTTGCTCTTTTACTAGGTGTAAAAGACCAACCTTTCTGAAGAAGACTAATTTGTATACCATTAAAGTTCTCTTTGGTGAAATTATAAATGTCTGATAACAGACTGCAGTGTTCAAAAGCTCATTCTTTGAACCAGCATTTAGTATCTCCACTTCCATTGCCTGCCTCTGCCCCTGTTGGACTGGCCACCTCTGGTTGAGTGAGTATGTTGATTGGTTGGAGGCATCACACCATTCTGAATGGGAGCAGTCCATTTGTTGGTTTTCCTCTCTGATCTCTGTGGAGGCTCATTGACTAAATAATTTACCTGTCCATGTTGTACAACATCCCTACCACCTTCTGAAGGAAATTCAGTGCCATCACTGCTGAAAATGCTGTCTTCATGAATGCAGGAAGTGGAAAGGCATTACCTGCATCATAAGCTGTGGTGTCTCTAATCAACTTTTTCTTTCTTTCGACTATAGTGAGAGCCCCCCTATTTAGGTCAGTAAAGATATTGTCATTCTCAGCCTTAACAAGCTCTTGAGTCAAAAATCTCGAAATACTTACATCCAGGGCCTGGATTTCTGTGTTAAGGGATTATAATTTAGGCCTGTTGGTTAAGACTGCTGAGGAGAATAAGCAGAATACAGTTTCCTCCCATTTTGGTAGGGGGTATACCTCAGAAGAACAGTACTGATGGTAAATACAACAATAGTTTTATTTTGCAGATGACTGTTGTTGACAGTAGCATTAGAAATATTACCACACACGACTGGAAAACTTTCCAAGGGAATCCTTATGTATACACAGTGGTGGGTCCCTCCCCAAAATTTTTGTATAAAAAATATAAGTGCATTAAGCATTGGTTGGAGAATGCAAATACTAGGATGCCTTTGCCACGCATACATAAAATGGGTATGTTTAAGTGTGTTTTCTGCACAGCAAGAAATTTTATACTTGCTGGCTCTGTCATTGTTTTGTCTCATACGGACAGAATCATTAAAATTAAAGCGTACTATGATGGCAACATCACTGGTTTGACTTGCATTGCTATCTGTTCACATTGTGATGCATTTTACATCAGCATGACTACCAGAAAGTTATTTCAGAGTTAAAGAACGCTTGCATGTTATTAAGAGCAAAGATACCAACAGTGCCTTATATAGACACACCTTAACATGTGGTTTATTTAAGTTCTATTTTGCTGTCTTAGAGCATTTACCTGTGAATCTTAGGAACGGTAGTTCAAAAAGCAGCTACTTAAAAAAGAAACATTGTTGCAGCTTATGATTCAGGCTGATAAAGTTCCTGGGCTAAATGATACCATTTGTATAAAATGTTTATGCTGTTATTCCTGGCTTGGTTCTCCACTGCTTTATATTTTTTTGGACTTGTTTTTTATAATTGTTTCTTAACTTCATGTTATTTTGTATTGAGTTATATTTATGTGCTGTGAATTCAGTGCTTTTTTACCTTTTAGGTCTATTATTTCTCTTAATTTAAATATTGTTTGTTGTTTCTGATTGGTCAGTTTGCATTATAAAGTTCTCTTCTAGTCAGTTGTTGAGTTTTCTGATGAAGTCCCTCATGGATGAAAGCGCTTATAAAACAAACTTCCTTTAAGAAGATTCCGTTTTACTGTGGTTCCTATCTTGGATGTTTTCATTGTTTAGTTGTGCTATTCATGTTTGTTTGTGTTGGTTTTCGATTTATAACCTGTTGATATGGCATACATGGAAGACAGTGATTTGGACAATACTCTCACACTGCACATAGTGCCTAAGGATTTGCGACTGACTATGGAAGGTTTAAAAAGTAGGTTGGGCAATCTACATTCTTCTGTTTCTATGTTTTCTGGACATTGCAGTCAGCAGTGTACTTTTGGTGCACCTCAGTCTTTTTCTGATGGTCTGTTATATGAAGTCTGCTCAAATAGTAGTGAACATTCCACTTGAGGTGGTTCACGTTCTAGAACAAGGAACATACGAGTAACAATGGTACTGGTTTTGAAAAGCATTTCCATAATTTGTCTAACCCTTTTAGGTTCATAGGTGTTTACTAGGCTAATGACCCACAAGGGCCTTTTTAAGCCTAGCTATGCATCCCAAATCTCTGACGAGTTCTGATACCCTTGATAAGTGTAAGCATGGGCCTGGGAGATGAACCATTTACAGGTTACTTGTTTGCATTAGAGACATAGGTGCCAAACCAGGGATGAATTTCCGGTTTTCCATCCAGTTGTCTAAGTTGTACTTGAATTGGATTAGGGTGGAACTCTGTTTAACATATATGGGAAGCCTGTTCCATAGATGGGGTAGTCTCTGGGATACATACCTATCTTTCCAGCAGGTCCTATTTATATCACAGGCAAGGTTTAAGTCTTTAGAATGGTTAATTCTGGTACTGTTTGTTATGTGGATATGCAGGAGGTCCATCAGAGTGTGGTCTGACAATGCCCTGTATGCCAGGTATAGCTCTCCCCTCAAAAGCCTGTAGGAGACAGAATACAAGGGTAGGGTCTTGAGGCAGTCTGCATGGGACACATTACTTATGCTCTGTATTATTTTAATGAGGAACCTTTCTGCCTAAACAGGCATGTCCAAGGGTCAGATTCCGGTGATTTCTCCTGTCCACCTGGTGAGTCTGGGCATACTGGGGCAATGCAGCAACTGCCTCACGTACACATACAACCCTCTCCTCCTACCACCCAACACTACAACCTACGAGAGATGCACTTACATAGCCAAACTGGAAGCAAAGCTCTGTCCAGCCAAGATTCTGCTAGACAGTCAAGAGGAGAAGGTTAACACCTGCACTACACCTCAAGCAACACATAGCCCTTCAAAACTCACACCATCAATACCCACACATAGCAACGCTAAACCCACATATGCAGAGGCCCTTAACATTAACCTGCCCAAGCAACGAGGACCTCCGAAGCTGAAATGCAAACAAACACCAATCACAACCAAAGTGACACATAGCTCACAACACTAGTGTGCCACCCAACAACAGCCCCTAAGGTAAGACAATGTACCCAACACTTTAGTCATAGGTGACTCTATAGTCAGGCACACTGATGTCCCACTCACCAGGCTGAACAAGGAGAAAATTACAGTCAGCTGCCTGTTGGGTGCCAGGATCTGCCACATAACGCATGCACTCAAGTCACTCCACAACAAGTACAAATACGACACTGTCATTGTCCATGTTGGAGTGAATGACTTGAGACGTACCTCCCTGGAATACATGAAAAGAGATATGGAAGAGCTCTCCGATCATGTGGCCCAGGCAGGTATGACCCCAGCCCTGAGTAGCATCCTGCCTTCGCCCAGAATGATACCACAGTATAAGGACAAAATGACTGACTTCAACAATTGGCTAAGTTTCTGGTGTCATTCAAAGGGGATCCAGTATCTGTCTGCCTGGGACTACATGATCGACAAGCCACGATGCTTTGTCAGAGATGGTCTGCACCTGTCACCCCTGGGATTCAGGTTACTGGCTAAAGCTCTTGCCACCCCTATAGTGCCTTTTTTAGGCAAGGTTCAAAGGACAAAGCCACCACTGTAACAGATACAAGCATGCAAAATTTGAAAGTAATGCTACTCAATGCTAGAAGTCTAAACCTCAAAACGCACTCTCTCGAGGCACTCCTAAAAATGGAGAACATTGATATTTGTGCAATAACTGAGACCTGGGTTCAAGGCTCCAGAGAGGACCCCTGCAATACCAGGCTACAACTCTTACCAGAATTTTCGGCCACCAAACCAAGACCGAAACACTAAAGGTGGAGGAGTGTCCATATTCACCAAGGATATTCACACCTCCAGGCTAGCTGCCCAACACAATGCATCTGAAATTCTCCAGGTGCAACTAACAATAGGTAAGACTGCAATCCAAATTGTAGCTTGCTACAGATCCCCCACCATGCCCCAAGATTCTCACTGCACCTTTCTAAACATACTGGGAAATATTAAGATACAACTAAACACCCTAATACTGGGTGATTTCAACTACCCTGCCATTAACTGGGAAAACTACTTGGGTACCAACACCTTTTCCCAACGGTTCTTGGAATTCATAAATTCCAATGCCCTGGATCAACTAATCCATTGTCCCACCAGGGGCTCCAGTATCCTAGACCCAGTCATTACCAACATGTGAGATAGATGCTCCACACCAGTGGTCACCCCCTCATTGGTCAGGTCTGACCATAAGCAAATCACCCTTGACATCCACATCCCCCCCACCCCAATAAGGAAACCTCTGTAAAAAACTTCTCCAAAGCTAACTTCATGCTACTCAAGTCTGAAGTAACAAACTTCATGACACCCATGCAGACGGGAACTGAAAGTTCGACTGCTGAATTCTACACTAAGGCACTGTACGAGCACATCCACTCATACATGAATTGTGCCATCCCAAATAGAACCAAGATACTCTCCTCCAAAAAAAGGAAGCCAATCTGCTGGTCCCCTACCATAAACAAACTATACAACAGAAGAAAGAAACTGTTGTAGAAAACAGGAAAATCCCAGGATGCAAAAAACTCCCTTACCAGCCTCAGTAAGAAGCTGAGATCCCTCATAAAATCCTCCAAAGCTAGTTACGAAAATAAAATTACCAAAGATTCCAAAGACAACCACAAGGTATTCTATAGTTATGTCAAGAATCTAAATGGCAATTCTCAGATATACTCTGAGTTACAACAGAATGGCATTAAATATACTGACCCCAAGGATATTCCCAATATCCTGGCAGATCGATTTAGTGCCAACTTCACTCCCCCCTCTCACCCCCTAAAGGCCCCATCTCAATACCAAAAGATAGCCAAATTCTGGTAATCACAGCCACACAGGTAGAAACCGCACTCTCCAAAGCTAAGGATACAGCATCCATGGGACCAGATGATATCCTGGACTGTGTACTACATGAACTACAAAATGAACTGGCACCTCATCTAAGTGTCATATTTAATCATAGCCTCATCTCAGGCTTCGTGCCCACTGAGTGGTACACAGCTACAGTTATTCCACTCCACAAGGGGGGATCCACCTTGGATCCTGGGAACTACCGTCCCATCAGTCTGATGAGCCTGATCTGGAAGGGCATGGAATGCATTACCATGGAAGCTATAAACAAAGACATTGGCAACCTTCAAACACTGGACGCCACCCAGTTTGGGTTTGTGAAGGGCCGATCTTGTCTTCTGAACCTGACTGACTTCTTCAAATCAGTCTCCAGAGCTGTGGACGAGGGTAAGGCGGTCCACACAGCCTATCTAGACCTTGTCAAGGTTTTTGACACCATCCTCCACTCTGGAATCATAGATAAACTTACTAAGTTGGGCATAAACCCCTACGTCACTCGATGGGTTGCCAACTGGCTTACTGACAAAACCCAGACTGTAAAAGTAGCTGACTCCAAATCCAGGTCCAGACAAGTGACAAGTGGAGTACCTCAGGGTTCAGCCCTGGGACCGCTCTTGTTTGGCATCTACTTCTCTGAAGTACAGGCCAACACTAAGGGACTATGGCTAACAAAGTTCGCTGATGACTGCAAACTGGGAGCCATTATTGAATCCCCAAATGACGTGGATATTCTACAAAAGGGCCTTACAGAAACAGATGGTTGGTGCCACAGCCATGGGCTCAAGCTTAATGCCAAGAAATGTATAGACATCCCCTTTGGGAAAAAACATGTACCCATGAATTACCACATAGGTGGCAGTACACTAAACACCAAAAGTGTGATGAGAGACATAGGGATACAGGTGGACAGTGGTCTCACCTTCGATAATCACACTGCCACAACAGTCAGGAAAACCTTCTATGTGGCACACCTCATCACTAAGGGCTATTCATCAAGAAAAAAGGAGGTCTTGTCCCACTGTACTCATCCCTCATTAGACCCATTATAGAGTACAATGCCCTGTTTGGTATGTACCTCACAAGACATCTGCAACAGCTGGAAAGGCTGCAGAAATACCTCACCAAAAAATCACAAGCCTAAAGCAGATGCCCTATGCTGACCATCTAAAAAAACTCTAGCTATACTCTGTGGCATATCGTCTACTCAGAAGCGATCTCTGTTTAACATACAAGGCCATGTCAAACCCTGAGCTGTTGGACATGCTCCACTTAAAGAAATCCCAATCCCTCAGAGCCACACACTACAGGGATCTAAACCTTGTCATTACAATGAACAAAACATGCTGGAGGGATAGGTTCCTGACCCAGAGAATCCCCATACTCTGGAAAAGACTGCCCATACATGTCAAGCAGAGCACCTCCTTGGCTCTCTTCAAAAGGAACCTTGATGACTGGATGGGAGATAGGAAATTTACCCCAGGGATCACATCAGTCACCCTGCTAGACAGGGGTCCAGGGAAGTAAATATTGCGGGAAGAAATATCCAGGGAATTGTTATGGCTAGGCTTGTATACGCCCTAGGGCCGATAGCCTAGTACCAACCTATGAACATATGAACCTATGACGTTCCAGTTGTTGGATATGCCTGGTTAGGTGCATACCAAAGGGGGCATTGTACTCAATGACAGGTCTGATGAATGCCAAATATAGTGGAACAATGACTTTGAACTTAGATGCCATACCTTTGTTTATAAGTTACACAACATATAATGATTTCCTCATCACTGTAGACACGTGATGATCAAAGGCTAGATTACTATCTATTTGTGTCCCTAAGTTCCTGACTACTGAGTCAACTCTAAGGGGTGTGTTGTCAATATATTTACCAGGGATGGATGACTTCCCAAAGGATACTATTATGCATTTCTTGGCATTTAGTTTTAGTCCATGACTGCCACCATTTGTTTGTGTCAGCCCCTTCTGGAGAACATTTGTGCCAGTGTGAGATTCAATGACAGCTCCTAATTTTCAATCATTTGCAAATTTAGGCAGCCAGAGACCACTGACATTGGCCATGACTTCTGAGAAGTAAATGTCAAAAAGGAGTGGTCCAAGGACTAATCCCTGAGGGACTCCACTTGTGACTGGCCTTTTTGTAGAGGTGAACTCCCCAATTCTAATTTCCTCTGTCCTGTCTGCTAGCCAGATGGCTATCCACTGGGTGACATATGGGTTTGTACCTAACCTCTTGAGTTTGTCAACTATGCCCGAGTGGGGTATTGTGGCAAACCTTGGCCAGGTCAAGGTAGGCAGTGTGAACAATTTTGCCCTCATCCATTGCTTTGGTGACCTTCTCAAAGAAGTCCACCAGGTTAAGTAGGCATGATCTGCCCTGTACAAAACCTCACTGGGTTGGATCCAGTGCCTGGAGGTTTACTATATCTCTATTGATCATCTCCATGATAATTCTTTCCATGGCTTTACATATAAGACTAGTGAGACTTATTGGTCTGTAGTTTCCAGGGTCTGTAGATGGCCCACCTTTGTGCAGAGAGCTGACTGTTGCCTTTCTCCACTCATGAGGCACAAAGCCTGTTTGGAGCCTACAGTTAAACATTAACTCCAGAGGCCCTGACAGGTCATGTTTCATGCTACTTAGAATGTATCCTGGGATATTGTCTGGGCACATTGATGCAGTGTTCTTGGTCTTAGAGAGAGCATTAAGGACCTGTTCCCTAGTGACAGTAGGGGGAGTTATATTTTATATTTCCTGAGGGAAGGTTGAGGGGGAGGGAGGAGTAAAGTTGGAGCTGCATTTATCAGCCAGGAGGTTTGCTATATCTTCTGGCTCAGTATAGGTGGATCCATTTACAATGAGCTCTGCACACAATTGTGTACTGCCTTTGAGGTTGCAGACATAGCTAAAGAATGCTTTGTGGTTGTCTTGGCCTAGGAGGACAAACTTACCTCAAATTTGGCTTTGGTAGACTTCATTTGTCCTCTAAGTTGTTTGTTTAGTTTATTGAGTTCTTTTATCCTGCTGGGTGCTGCACCTCCTAATTTTTGCCATGCTTTTCTTCATCCAGTTATACATCCGATTGATTTTGTGATTCCACCAGGGTGGCTTGTTTTTTGAGTTAGTTCTGTACTTCTTCCTGGTGGATACAGCTGCTTCTATACAGCTATTAACATGCTTGTACAGGGTTTCCGTGAACAGTTCTGCATTGGCAGAAGTGTTCTCAGGGTTTATAGGGCTAGAATTTTTGCCAGGTTCTCACTTAATAGCAGGAGGTTAGCCTAAGAATAGTTCCTGAATATTCCCAGTTTAGCTGGGGGGTCCAGGTTTTATTTTTCTTCAAAGGAAATCATTTTGTGGTCTGACCTTACCAAGGAGGGCATTACAGTAGGGAGTGTGCAGCACTCTCCCATATTAGTGAGGACCAGATCCAGTATGGTTGCACCCATGGTCAGTGTATTGACTATCTGGTCCAGGGAGTTTGCATTTACAAAATCCAGGAATCTCTGTGCATGTATGTTTGATGTCATCTAGGATTCCCAGTTAATAGTGGAGTAAAGTCACCCATGAATACGGTATTGGGTTGGATGGTTAGTTTAAATACATGGTATGGGTTTTCTGGGTTATAGCGGGGGGCCTATAGCTTGCAAGTAAGTGGTATTGGACACTTTTGGGCAACTTAATGTTAACAACACTCATTTTAATAACAGTGAACATACAAATGTGCATGATTTATTAAAAAGTTTTGACAAGAAGCTTATCAAAACCTGCTGTATGAAAACTTTTATTTTTTGGAGTATTTAACCTGAAGGTGGTCCCAAACGGTATTACAGTTTACAAGTTCCCTAATGGCCTGTTTCTGGACGATCCTTTTTATAAACAACTGACCAAGTTTTTTAATGATGCAGGGCTGAAGTTGTTGAAACTGTTAACAGAACATAATGAACTTTTGATACAATCTCTTAACACAGAAATCCAGGCCCTAGATGTAATTCTATTGAGATTTCCAACTCAAGAACATTGTTAAGACTGAGGTTGACAACATCTTTACTAACCTAAATAGAGAGGCTCTCATTATAGTCAAAAGAAAGAAGTTGATTAGAGACACCGCAGTCTACAATGCAGGTAATGCCTTTCCACTTCCTGGTGTTTGTGGAGACATTTTCAGCAGTGATGGCACTGAATTTTCATCAGAAGGTTAGTAGGGATGCTGGACAACATTGGCAGGTAGATTTTGTTATCTGAGCCTCTATAAAGATCTGACAGGATAGCCAACAAATGGACTCTGCTCCCTTTCAGAATGGCGTGATGCCTCCGGCCAGTCAATGCAATCCCTCAACAGGGTGGCTGGTCCAACAGGGTCAGATGCAGGCAGTGGAAGCAGAGATGCTAAATGTTGGTTCAAAGAATGAGCTTTTTGAACACTGCAGTCTGTTATCAAACATTTACAATTTCACCAAAGAGAACTTTAATGGTATACAAATTAGTCTTCAGAAAGGTTTGTACCTAGTAAATACCTAGTAAAAGAGCAAGTGTTGAAAACACTTTGCTCAATTTGAAACTGTTTTGTAGAAAGCTTAATTTAGTTTATGTTTTTCAGTACATTGAATATAATGCTGGATATGTTTTTAAGAAATCTAGCTGCTTCAACACTCTATTACAGGCTACTATCTCTGCCTTTCATGATTTGTATGACCAGGACATTTTGAAAATGCCAGAAGTCTAAACCTCAAGAGGCACGCCCTCGAAGCCCTCCTCAGTATGGAGAACATCGATGTCTGTGCTGTGACTGAAACCTGGTTCAAGGCTCCTGAGAGCACCCCAGCACTATCAGGTTATACCTCATATCATGCGTTCCGGCCCCAAAATCCGGACCGAACCACAAAAGGAGGGGGAGTATCCATATTCATAAAGGATACCCACACCTCCAGGTTAGTGGCAACGCACGAAGCATCGGAGACCATCCAGGTGCAATTAACCATAGGTAAAACTGCCCTACAGTTTGTAACATGCTACAGACCACCTTCTCAAACTCAGGAAACCCACACAGCCTTCCTGAAGACACTGGAGAGTATGAATGTCTCTCCAAACACCATCATATTGGGTGACTTCAACTACCCAAACATAGACTGGGAAAATTACTCAAGCCCCAACACCCTAGCCCAAAGGTTCCTGGAGTTCATAAACTCAAATGCTATGGAACAACTAGTCACCATTCCCACAAGAGGAGAAAATATACTAGACCTGATCATCACAAACATGGGGACAAAATGCTCCACACCGAAGTATATCCCTCATTGGTGAGATCAGACCATAAATTAATCTCACTGGAGATCCACATCCCGCCCCCACCCCCAGCAAAAAAGACCACAGTGAAGAACTTCTCAAAAGCAAACTTCACACTTCTTAAGACTGGAGTGGTATTCTTCAAGGCCCCTGAGCCAGTGGAAACCACAACCCACACTGCTGAAACCCTTACAAATGCCTTCTACGAGCACCTCCAGGAATGTATGGATCAAGCAATCCCTAATAAAATCAAGACCCTTTCCACCAAAGGCAGGCGCCCGGTCTGGTGGACCCCAGCCATAAACAAACTCTACAACAAGAGGAGAAAGCTACTACATGACAGAGCAAAATCCCTAAAAGGGAAGGCATCTCTGATCAATACTAGCAAAAAACTATGATCACTCATAAAATCATCCAAGGCCAACTTTGTGAGAAAAATCGCTAATGACACAAAAGACAATCATAAGGCCTTCTTTAGCTATGTTAGAAACCTGGGTGAAAACTCCCAGATATGCTCAGAATTAGTCCAAAATGATAAAAAAATCACTGAACCCACAGACATTGCCAACATACTGGCAGACAGGTTCAGTGCAAATTTCTCCCCCCCCCCCCCAAAAGGAGAAATATCTATCCCACCAGAATCTAGCCTCCCAAACATCTCAGATACCCAGGTGAGAGCTGCTCTCTAAAGCAAAAACACAGCATCAATGGGACCGGACGGTGTCCCCGGCTGTGTGCTACACTAACTCAATGAGGAACTAAACCCACACATAAGGCTGCTGTTTAATCTTAGCCTTACTACAGGATACGCACTCCAAAGAATGGCGATGGCAACTGTGGTCCCACTCCACATAGGCGGTGCTTCTATGGACCCTGAAATTACTGCCCCATAAGCTTGACGAGCCTTGTCTGCAAAGCTATGGAGAGGATCATAATGGAACTCATAAATAAAGACATTGGGGACCTACAGACACTGGATCCTACCCAATTTGGCTTTGTCGAGGGCAGATCCTGCCTCTTGAACTTGGTCGACTTTTTCAAACAGTCACTAAGGCCATTGATGAGGGTAAGGCAGTTCACACAGCCTACCTTGACCTAGCAAAAGCATTCGACACAATACCCCACTCGGGCATCATAGAAAAGCTCACCAGCTTAGATGTAAACCCATATGTCACAAGATGGGTTGCAAACTGGCTCAAGGACAGAACACACAGGGTTAGAGTTGCTGGTGCCACGTCAGACTCTAAGCCGGTCACGAGCGGTGTCCCACAGGGCTCAGTCCTGGGCCCCCTCTTGTTCGGCATTTATTTTTCTGAACTGCAGGCAAACATAGGGGGATTGTGGCTGACAAAATTTGCAGATGACTGCAAACTGGGCACCATAATTGACACTCCATCAGACACAGACATCCTCCAGAGAGGTCTCATAGAAATGGATAACTGATGCCAGAGCCATGGCCTTAAGCTAAATGCCAAAAAATGTATAGTCATACCCTTTGCGAAAAACAAGGTAACCCCTAATTACCACATAGGTGGTAATCCATTAAACATGGAAGAAGTTATCAGGGACCTGGGGACCCAAGTTGACAGTAACCTCTCTTTTGACACTCACATTGCCAAAGTGGTTAGGAAGACCTTCTACACTGCCCACCTGATCATGAAGGGATTCACATCCAGATCAGGAGAGGTCATTGTGCTCCTGTACTCTTCACTTATCAGACCAATGATTGAGTACAACGCCCCATTCGGAATGTACCTTACCTGACACCTGCAGCAGTTGGAAAGACCCCAAACGTTCCTCACCAAAAGGATAAAGGGGCTCAAACATATGTCATACGATGCCCGACTGAAGAAACTCCAGCTCTATTCAGTCGCATACCATCTGTTCAGAGGTGATCTGTGCCTGACATACAAGGCCATGTCCAACCCGGAATTAATGGACATGCTCCACCTCAAAAAATCCAAATCCACCAGAGCCACGAGAGCAAGAGACTTAAACCTCAACACAGATATAAATAGGACGTGCTGGAAGGACAGATTCATCACCCAGAGACTCCCTACACTATGGAACAGAATCCCAGTCCATGTGAGGCAGAGCCCCTCACTGACTCTGTTCAAGAGAAATCTTGACGAGTGGATGGGAGATCGTAGGTTTACCCCGGGAATCATCTCTGTGTCACTGCTGGACAGAGGCACAGCAAACTAATGGGTATAGTATTCTCATCCTAAGGGGTGGTGAAAGCCACACACACTCTGGCTAGGCTTATAAATGCCCTAGGGCAGATAGCCTAGTATGAACCTATGAACCTATGTCTGAAGATAAAGCTAACAATTAAGTTTTTTAACTTGGCCAACAAAGAAAGGAAAGCATTGGATGAAATTAGTAACACTCAATTTACGTTTTTTTTGAAAGCCAGCAAGGGCAGTGGTCTAGTCTAGTTATTACATATCAATCTGACTATATTAATGAAACTGAAAAGACTTTAACAAACCTTTTGGACATATAGATCTGTGACTTTAGCTGACATTCACTTGTGGTATAAGTATGTTCACAATGTCCTGCTTGACTTGCTAGCCAATGGTTTGATTTCTTTTGACTGTTACAAGTTTCCTTATGTTGAATATCTTAAAATGTGGTTCGGCTGGGGTGCGGAGTCTGCATGTCCTCCCTGCGTTCATGTCAGTTTCCTCCCACTTTTCAAAGACATACATCTGGAGCATTTCTCTCCAGGCCTCCTCTGAAAATTAGGGTCATTCCAAGTTGGATTTTCCCGGTAAACAAATGTTAAATAAATAAAAATAGCAGTCCTTTTTGGAATTCCTAAACTGTATAATTAGGTTTTTCCACTGCCCTTTAGACCGATAGTTTCTGCTTCTGAGTGTGTAACTGCAAGTATATCACTTTTTAGATCACTTTTTGAATCCCCTTGTGCAGAAATGGGACAGTTTAACAAGGATTCCTGACATTTTTTGGATTCTTTGTGGTCTTTTACTTCAGACACTTCAGCACTTAGGTTATTTACCTTGGATGTTAAGCTCTTTACACCAGCTTACCTATTGCTGTAAGGTGTTGTATATGTGAAGTTATTTTTGTTTAAATATACCAGTTTTTCTAGTGACATAGTTAGGATTTGTTGTGAGCTGATGGAGGTGATGTTAGAAAATTACTTTTTTCTCTTTAATGGTAAATATTACCAGCAGCTCAATAGAGTTGCTTTGAGTCCCATCTCTGCACCCTCTTTTGCTAACCTTGTCAAGGGTTGGTGGGAGACCCAACTTCGAAAAAACATTCCATTTTTTGAATGACATGTTAACATGCATAACACGTTTGTAGATGACCTGTTTTTTTTATTACTGCTACATCTTTACATCGGATAGATGCATTTATCAAAAACAACAATAATAGTACTGACTTTTTAAGCTTTGTCTTGGGTCAAGTGGGAGAAAGTGTTCCATATTTGGATGTTGTAGTAGTAGTTAGCTAGGATGCTGCCAATCACAGTTTTTCTAGTGGGAGCTACAGAAAATCTTATTTCTCTAACAATTATCTACATTACCTTAGTGCTCATCCCACTTGCATGAAAAGAAATATTCCCAGAGGTCAGATGATCCGACCATCTAGATTGACTTTAGTAACTTTTCCAAAGGGATCAATGATATTATTACATTATTCAGCAGTAGGGGGTTATGATTTAGACTTGTTGTTTAAGACTGCTGAAGAGATTAAGCAAAATAGACACAAACAGTTTCCTCCCATTTTGGTGGGGGGGTATACCTGAGAAGAACAGTACTGATGGTAAATACAATAGTTTTATTTTACAGATGAATGTTGAAGGCAGTGGCATTAGAAATATTATCACACACAACTGAAAAATCTTCCTAGGTAACCCTAACGTATACACAATGGTGGGTCCCTCTCCCAAATTTGTGTATAAAAAATCTAAGTGCATTAAGCATTGGTTGGAGAATACAAATACTAGGATGCCTTTGCCACTCACAGATAAAGTGGGTATGTTTAAGTGTGTTTTTCTGCAGGGCATGAAACTTTATACTTGAAGGCTTTGTCATTGTTTTGTCTAATATGGATAGAATCATTAAAATTAAAGTGCACTATGACTGTAAACACCACTGGTTTGATTTACATTGCTGTCTGTTCACATTGTGATGCTTAGTACATCGGCATAACTACCAGAAAGTTATCTCAAAGAGTTAAAGAACACTTGTATGCTATTAAGAGCAATGATAGCAATGGTGCCTTATACAGACACACCTTAACATGCGGTTTCTTTAAGAAGTTCTATTTTGCTGTCTTAGAGCATTTACCTGTGGATCTTAGGGAGGGCTGGTTCAAGAAGCAGCTACTTAATAAGGAAACATTTTGGCAGCTAAAGATGCAAGCCAATAAGTTTCCTGGCCTAAATGATACAATTGTATATAAAATGTCTTTTATAATTTGTTTTTTAACTTCATGTTATTTTGTATTGAATTATATTTATGCACCATGAATTCAATGCTTTTTTTACCTTTTAGGTCTATTATTTGTCTTAATTGTTTGTTGCTTCTGATTGGTCAGTTTGCATTATAAAGTTATCTTCTAGTCAGTTATTCAGTTTTCTGATGAAGTCCCTTGTAGATGAAAATGCTCAAGGAATCTTCCTTTAAGAAGATTCTGTTTTCCTGGGGCGTCCATCTAAGGATATTTTCATTGTTTAATGATATGTGATGTACACTGTTTGTAACCGAGAATATGTCAACTGTTTGTTTTAATTTCTATAACTGTATGATTGCCTTTGCCATACGTGATAATTCAATAAAGACGATTAAAAGAATCTTTCATTATAACTTCATCCAGTAACACAAAAATTGAGACAGTAACCCAAACAAATCTATTAGATATTGCAATTTAAGATAATCTCAAATATGACCATCATACACTATCATTTAAAATACACATCAGAAACTTGTCTCTCAGAGGAAGGCCAAACAATACCTTACTGACTCTGCAAGGAAAACATTAGCCTCAACCTACTTACTTCCATCACTCCTATATGCTTTTCCTATCTTCATAAACTTAACCATCACACAGAAAGCCAAACTGACTTCCTGCCACAACAATGTAGCTAAATTTGCTGGCCACCTTGTATACATCATTAGCAGGCCCTAAAACTAGTAAAGTGGATTGAACTAACTTAAACACAACTTATTATTACATATAATGTTAATTTATTCTCCAGAAAAAAATGCCCTTCACTAAAAGATACCTTAGAGTCCTTCTCTCCTAATAGGCTCTTAAGTTCAAGTGCAAAATTCTTCCTTAAAATGAATAAGTAAAATAACTCAGCCAGGGACTTGATGTACTCTCACTAGACTTCTAAACTTCAGTATTAATCCTTAGCTTAAACATCTCAACCTGTCCTGGTTAATGTCCCTCATTTTCAGCTCTTACTGCTCTCCCAACCAATCCTTCAAGATCTCTTCCTAAGCTTAAATACCTCTACTATTTCTCCACATTAACTCTTCAGTTTAACAGTACACTCATCCACCATGTCTAATAATTCTCTCATATTCCATCTATTTTGCCATCACTAATTAGCCCTTATCTGGGCGGCCACAGTGGTGCAGCGGTTAGCGTTGCCACCTCACAGCAAGAGGTTTTCTTGTTCGATCCTCGGCTGGGGTGCCTTCTGTGCAGAGTCTGCATGTCATCCCTGCGGTAGCGTGGGTTTCCTCTAGGTGCTCTGGTTTCCTCCCACATCCCAAAGACATGCTGTAGGTGGATTGGACACTCTAAATTGGCCCTAGGCATGAGTGCGTGCATATGTGTGCCTTCTATGGAAGGTTGGGCACCAGGCTGGCAACTCAATACAGTAAAACTCCACTGCCAATCATGAGTGGACAGGTGATTTGCTGTGGCGACCCCTAACTGGGAAAAGCCGAAAGAAGAAGAAGAATTAGCCCTTATCTGTACTACATCTGGAAGTCATCCTCTAAAATAACTAACAGAGAAGAAAAAATCTTATCTCCCTATCCACACTGACCCCTTACTCAATTTTACTTTTGTCAAACCTCATTCTCTTTAACTCTTATGCAGTATCATACATTTCTATCCCCACTAATCTTTTTTTCCTATTTCACTTGCATTAATTCCCATACTTCTCTCTGTATACATTTGATAAGTTTATCTAACCTCTGTCCTGTCATTATGGACAGCTTACCTGTCTGTCTTACATACATAAATTTGTGTCTGAACCAATAAACTGTGTACACTGTAATGTACAGTTTACTGACTGCCAGTCAAAGATCAGTTTTCTTTACAGAGATGCACATGTAGAATTGTTACAACTGTACTACAAATTTGTAAACATATTTCTTGTTTATCCTATGTAGTGAAATTGTAAATTTAAATATGTCAGTTACTGCTGTTTTTTTCTCAAACAGTCTCCACTGAAAATGGGTCATGCCCAGTCAGACTCTGAGTAAAAATAAATAAATACATACATACATGGTAGTACTTAATGTGCTATGGGAGGTCATTTCACTAATTTTCCTGGTCATCAGTAAGCAGACTGAATCTGGAATTCTCTCTGCAGAGTTAATGTCCAGTGGCCAAAGCTCCTATGTAATGCTCCCCAGAGAAGCATCCGTAAAAGACAACAAACCTTACTACAGTCTGTGCAAAACTACTACAAAATATGGAAAGAAGTTTTGTTTATACATAAACACACACACATATATATACACGTATATATATATATATATATATATATATATATATATATATATATATATATATATATATATATATATATATATATATAATATACAGTGGATATAAAACGTTTACATACCCCTGTTAAAATGGCAAGTTTTTGTGATATAAAAAAATGAGACCACAATAAATCATTTCAAAACTTTGCCCACCTTTAATAAGACCTATAACCTGTACAATTCAATTGAAAAGCAAACAAATCTGTTAGGGGAAAATATAAAAAATAAAAAATGTACAATAAGCTGGTTGCATACGTGTGCACACCTTTAAAGTAATACTTTGTTGAAGCACCTTTTGTTTTAATTACAGCATTCAGTTTTCTTGGGTACATACCTGCCATCAATTAAATGATTAACCCCAAATAAAGTTCAGCTGTCCTAGTAGGATTTTCCTGACATTTACTAAGTTGCCTGCTGCAGCAAAAGCCATGGTTCACAGATAGTTTACAAAGCATCAAAGGGATCTCATTGTTGAAAGGTATTAGTCAGGAAAAGGGTGCAAAAACATTTCCACAGCATTGGCTATACCATGGAACACAGTGAAGGCAGTCATTAAAAAGTGGAGAAAATATGGGGCAACAGTGATGTTGCAAAGAACTGGATGTCCCTCCAAAATTGATGAAAAGGCAAGACAAAAACTGGTCAGGGAAGCTGCCAAGAGACAGTACAGTTGTGTACCTATCATAAATGTAGATGTTCGAGTGTATTCACTGTTGCAGTCATTACACTTGGGTTATCCTGCTGGCAGGCGACCCATAGGCGGCCCGAGTTCCAGTCTTGGTCCGGCGTCAGTTGCTGTCGCCTCTTCCCTGACGTCAGTGAACCAGGGGTATAAAAGTTGCAACCGACGCCATTTTCTTCAGTTTTTCTTGCCCCAGATGTCAGGTGCCCCCAGATGTGAAGGCTGTAAAGATAAAAATATGCCAAACAACCATGCATATATCAGTAAAAGCATTTTCTTCTCCTAAAAGCAAATACACCACATATGTTGTATAGAGTTGAGAAGTACAGAATAGTCCCAGCAAAGAGGGGGATGGTGGGTGGGTAACCAGGACTGCAACAGTGAATACACTCGAACATCTACATTTATGGTAGGTACACAACTGTACTATGTTCATCGTGTTTCACTGTTGCAGTCATTACACTTGGGTAGAATCCCAAAGCTGAGGTAGGGTGGCTGGGTCTAAAATGGATTAGACGAGGTTAACAAGCCCCGCAGAACTGCAGTGGTAAAGCCATTTGGAGTAGAGAGGTAGGTGATAGTGCATGGTAAAAGTGTGCACTAAGCTCCAGGTTGAAGCTTCTAAAATGTCTTTGGTTGGTACTCCTCTGAGGAAACCTGCTGAAGTGGCTGCTGCTCTGGTAGAATGAGGCCTAATGCCCTTAGGCACAGATTTGCCATGTTGTGCATAACAGAAGCAGATGCAGTGTCCTATCCATTTGGAGATTGTCTGCTTTGTAATAGGTTTTCCTTGTGATCCTGCAGCATATGCTACAAACAGTTGCTCAGTTTTTCTGAAAGCTTTTGTTTTGTCCAAGTAAAATCGTAGCTGCCTGTGTATATCCAAAGAGTACAGAAGTCTTACCCCTTTATTCTGGGGATTTGGGTAGAAAGTAGGCAAATGAATAGTTTGGTTTAAGGCCACACTGGAGACCACTTTTGGCATGAATGTTGGGTTCGTCCTTAGAGAAACCCTGTCCTGGTGAAAACTGAGGAAAGGTTCCACAGCCATCAATGCCTATAACTTTGAAAGTCTTCTTGCTGAAGTTATTGCTAGGAGCAGAGCAGTTTTCCATGACAAGAATTTTAGATCAGCTGTGCTGGCTGGTTCAAAAGGAGGCAGTGTTAGTTTTTCTAAAACAAAATTGAGGTCCCAAGTAGGTACTCCTAGTGGGCCTTATATTCTTTGCCCCTCTGAGGTATTGTCATAGTAGAGGATGTGAAAAAATAGGAGGATCTGTATTGTAATGAGCTGAAATGGCAGAGGCATGGATTATAATAGAAGAAAAAGATCGGCCTTTGTCCAACTTCTCAGTCAGGTATTGTAAAATCTGAGGCATATTAGGGACTAGTGGGTCAAGCCCTTGTGCCTGGTTCCAAGCACAGAATCTCTTCCATTTTTCTGCATAAGGTTTCCTAGTGCTGGGTCTCCTGGCTTCCAAAATTACATCCATAACAGCTTTAGAGAGAGGTGCAGTCTGAGTGGCTACATAATCTGCCATGCTGCCAGGTTTAAGGTTATGAGTTGACTGTGCAGAATCTGATTGTTTTGCTGTGTCAGAAGATGAGTGATTTGAGGTAGAGGCCAAAGCGGGCCTTGGGACAAAATCTTTAGGATTGGGTACCAGTGCTGGTGTAGCCAGTCTGGTGCAATCAGGATAATTTTTGACCTCTCTTGTCTGACTTTTAGAAGCACCTTGGTGAGAAGAGGCATCGGAGGGAAGCATAGATTGTCAGTTCTTTCCAGATGAAAGACAGAGCATCCACTTTCCATGCTTGAGAGTGATAAGTCCTTGTGCAAAATTTCTGTAACTGGCAATTGTGAGGGGAGGCAAATAGATCTATGTCTGGGCGTCCCCATTCCCTTGTTATCATGTTGAACACTTGTGGATTTAGCTTCCATTCGTGAGGATCTGTGAGATTTCTGCTTAGTTCGTCTGCCAGTGTATTTTTTGTTCCTCGCAGGAATTGTGCTCGCAGATGTACCTGGTAAGTCAGTGCTGTGTTCCACAAAGTCATGGCTTGTCTGCATAAGGGGTAGGAATGTGTGCCCCCTTGCTTATGTACCACATAACTGTGGTATTGTCCGTCTTTATTAATAATTGTCTTGGATGTATTAGGTCCTTGAACGCTGTCAGGTCATTCTGTGCAGCTAGCATCTCTTTTTGATTGATGTGAAGATACATTTATTCTTTGGGCCATGTGCCCTGAATACATTTTCCTGCCATATGTGCTCCCCAGGCGTAATCCGATGCATCCGTTGTTATTGTCTGCCTGGCTGTAGGCAAGGTGAAAGGCTGTCCCTTGTTGTGGTGACAGGCCTGGGACCACCATCGAAACTCCTGTTGTAGGCAGGGAATCAAGGTTATGATTGTCTCTAGGCTGTGACAATGCTGAGTCCAAACACTTTTTAGATACCATTGTAGTTTCCTCATATGCAGTTTGGCATACGGAATTAGTAGAATGCAAGATGCCATGAAACCCAGGGCCTGCAGAATTTTTCTTGCAGGGAGCTGGGTCTTTGTTGCCATCATTTGAAAATAATGAGTCAGTTGCCTTTGTTTGTCTGGCATGAGATAAGCCATCTGGGTAGTTGTATTTAAGCTTGCACCCAGGAATATTATCTCTTGAGAGGGCACTAGTTTTGATTTTTCGTTTACTGTGTACCCTAGGCAAATTAGTAATCTTTTTACAAACTCCAGGTGCTTTAAAAGAATGTCCTTACTCTCTGCTTGGATAAGGCAGTCGTCCAAGTAGGGATATATTTGAATTCCTTTTTGTCTGCAAAATGCAATTACTGGTGCCAGGCATTTTGTGAAGACCCTGGGTGCAGTAGATAAGCCAAAGGGCAGTGCAGAGAAAGTACAGTTGTGTACACTTACCATAAATGTAGATGTTCGAGTGTCTTCACTTGCAGTCATCACTGTAGGGTTCTTCCTGCCGGCAGGCAGTCCTCGGTCAGCCAGAATCCCAAAGTCTGGGTCCGGCGTCGGCTGTTCAGTCATGCTCCCTGACGTCAGAAAGCTAGGAATACAAAGCTGCCAGCCAACGTCATGTTCTCCAGTTTTTCTTGCCCCAGATGTCAGGTGCCCAAAAGTGAAGGCTAATAGTAAAACAAAAATGTAACATACCACAAACCCCATACCCTGTAGCAAATACACCTCAGAAGAAAGGTGAAGTAGGAAACCACACTAATGAAAGTATAAGAGGGGACAGGAGGGAGGGTAACCCAGACTGTAACAGTGAAGACACTCGAACATCTACATTTATGGTAAGTGTACACAACTGTACTATGTTCATCGTGTTTCACTGTTGCAGTCATCACTGTAGGGTTGAATCCCAAAGCTGAGATAAAGGGTGGTGGTTATAGAGTAGAAGGGGAGGCTAGAAGGCCCTGCAAGACTGCAGAAGCAAAGCCTGCCCTAGACTTAGAGTAAAGAGGGAGATTATAGTGCTTAGATAAAGTATGCACTGAACTCCAAGTTGCAGCTTCCAAAATATCCTTGGTAGGTACTCCTCTGAGAAAGGCAGCTGAAGTAGTAGCAGCTCTGGTAGAGTGAGTCCTAATTTTTCCTGGGATTTGCTTTCCATGATGAGAGTAATAAAATCTGATTTCATGAGCAATCCATTTAGAAATGGTCTGTTTTGAAATAGCTTTGCCTTGGGAATTTGTTGCATAAGAAACAAACAGTTGCTCTGTTTTCCTGATATTCTTGGTTCTGTCCAGGTAAAAATGAAGTCGTCTGTGTACATCCAAGGAATGCAAGATCCTTTCCCCCTTATTTTGTGGATTATTGAAAAAAGTTGGCAGGTGAATAGTTTGATTTAAAGCAATTTTGGAAACCGCTTTAGGCATGAAAGTAGGATTGGTCCTTAAAGACACCCTACCTTGGTGAAAAATAATATAAGGTTCCACAGCCATGAGTGCTTGTAATTCCGAGACTCTCCTGGCTGAAGTCAAAGCCAGTAGGATAGCTGTCTTCCATGATAAATACTTAACATCAGATGTGGCAGCAGGCTCAAAAGGAGGCAGAGTGAGTTTTTCCAGAACATAGTTGAGGTCCTAGGCAGGTATGGGTGGTGTCCTAGGGGGCCTTATATTCTTTGATCCTCTGAAATATTGTTTCAGAAGTGGATGCAAAAAGATTGGAGGATCTGTATTGTAATGTGCAGAGATAGCTGAGGCATGTATTTTTATGGAGGAGAAGGGTAAACCCATATGTAGCATGTCTGTCAGGTAAAGTAAAATCAGTGGGATATTAGGAATGAGAGGATCCGAATCCTGAGCATGCATCCAGGTGCAAAATCTCTTCCATTTACCTGCATAAGATTTTCTAGTGCTAGGCCATCTGGCTTCTAAGATGACATCCATGACCTGTTTGGGAAGGAAAGGATTAATCATAGACCCTGAATTCGCCAGGCTGCTAGGCTGAGAGTTTTGGCATGAGAGTGCAGAACCTGGCCCTGGTGTTGGGACAAAAGATTTGGAATCTGAGGTAAAATCCAAGGAGGCTTCTGGGATAGATTCATCAGTGTTGAGTACTAAAATTAATGACGCCCATTTGGGGCCAGTAAAATCATCATCTTGGGCTTGTCCTGCTTGATCTTTAGTAACACCCGTGGAAGAAGAGGTAGTGGCAGAAAGGCATACCCCGAGAGGTTTCTCCAACTGAATGATTTCCATGCTAGCTTGTGAAATGTCCTTGTGCAAAAAATCTGTAACTGGTGGTTGAGGGGGGATGCAAAAAGATCTATGTCCGGGCAGCCCCAGGCTTTTGTAATCATCTTGAATATTTGGGTGTCTAGCATCCACTCGTGTGGGTCTGACAAGTTCCTGCTCAGGCTGTCTGCCAGAATATTTTGTTTTCCTGGCAGGAACTGAGCTTGTAGAACCACTTTGCAAGCTAGAGCTGAGTTCCATAGAGTCATGGCTAGTCTGCAAAGGGGGTAGGAGTGTGAACCCCCTTGCTTGTTTATGTACCACATAACTGTGGTGTTGTCTGTCTGTATCAGTAGTTGTCCTGGTTGTAGAAGATCCCTGAAAGCCAAGAGGGCATTCTGTACAGCTAACATCTCTTTTAAATTGTTACGTAGGTGCTTCTGATCCTCTGTCCAAAAACCTTGCAGACAGTTTCCCTGCAAGTGGGCTCCCCATGCGTAATCCGAGGCATCCGTGGTTAACACTTGGCTGGCTGGAGGCAGACTGAAGGCTTTCCCTTTGTTGTGAAGACATACCATGGTCCACCAATGGAATTCCTTTTGTAGGCAAGGCAAGACAGCAATCTGTGTGTCCAGACTGTGGCAATGCTGGGACCATACACTTTTTAGGTACCATTTTATTTTTCTCATATGTAGTCTTGCATTTGGTATGAGAAGGATGCAGGAGGCCATGTAACCCAAAGCCTGCAGGAATTTCCTTGCAGTTAGCTGAGTTATTGACGCCAAGGTTTTGAAAGTTGAAGCCAGCTGCTGCTGTTTTTCGGATGTCAGGAATGCCATCTGGGTTGTTGTGTTTAGAAGAGCACCCAGAAAAGTTATCTGTTGTGTGGGTGTCAAATTTGACTTTATGTTCACAGTGAATCCCAGGTACTTGAGTAGATTTTGAACAAATTCCAGGTGCTGGAGTAAGACATCCTTGCTGTCTGCTTGAATAAGGCAGTCGTCCAGATAAGGGTAAATTTGAATTCCCTTGAGTCTGCAACAAGCTACTACTGGTGCCAGGCAATTGGTGAAGACCCTGGGCGCAGTAGACAAGCCAAAGGGCAGCGCAGAGAATTGGTAATGTTTCGAGCCAGCCTTGAACCTGAGGTATTTTCTGTACTCCTGTCTGATAGGGATGTGTAGGTAAGCCTCCTTTAAATCCAATGTCACCATCCATGCATTTTTGCTCAACATTGGCAGGAGCTGTTGCAGAGTAAGCATCTTGAACTTTGGTATCTCCAGGAAAGTGTTTAAGACTGAGAGATCCAGGATGGGTCTCCATGAATTTTGCTTTCTGGGAACTAGGAAGAGCCTTGAGTAAAAGCCTTGCCCCATCTCTGATTGTGGAACCAGTTCTATGGCCCTCATAGCCATGAGGGATCCCACTCGGTTTAATGCCTCTGCTCATTGGTGTTTTGGTAGGTCTGGCCATCCGTTTGGTCTTGGCAAGGTATGAAAGTGGAATTTGTAACCTCTTGAAACTACCTCCAGAACCCACTTGTCTTGGGTTATGCAAGTCCAATTTTGTTGAAAAAGAGAGAGTTTTCCTCCTAGAGGGGCTTCCAGGAGAGAAGTTCCTGGAGCCATGCAGGGGGAGTCATTGAGCCTGTTTTCTATAAGATTGCGGTCTGTCCTCTCCACACCTGGGGGTGGAAGCACTCCACTGTCTAGATCTGTAAGAGGTCTGTGCTTGGGCCCTCCATCTGGAGCGCCTATATCTACCCCTTCGAGGCCTGTCCGAGCTAGGAAAGGACCAATTTTTAGTTGGCCAATTTCTACTAAATCTTGGGGGCTGAACTTGTAAGAAATCCTTAACCGTTTGCATGGATTTAGCCTTATCCTCCATTTTCTTTATCACCTCTTCAGCCTTAGACCCAAACAAAACATTATGCTGAACAGGAGCATACAGTAACTTTGCTTTCGCTTGGTCAGGTAAGTTTTGTTCCTTTAACCAAGCATGCCTTCTAATGACTGTGCCAGAAGCAGCCGCCCTGCATGAAGCCTCCAAGGCATCAAAACCACAGTGTAAACCATGCTTCCTCACTTGTTCAGTTGCACGTATCAAATCATGTAATTCCTTATTATCTGCACATGCAGAAATGGTACCTAGCTTTTGTTTCATAACAGACAGTAGAAATTGCTGATATTTTAGCATATGAAATTGACAATTTAAAGCCCTAACAGATAAAGTAGCAGAAGTGTACACTTTTTTGCCCCATCTCTCCAAAGCTCTAGAATCCTTATCTGTCGGAATAGGGTTTTTAGCAGAGGCGGCCTTAACCCCCTTAGGAATGGTTTCTGGATCAGCAGTAGGATTTTTGTAAAGGAACTGGTGTGTCAGGGACCCTGTAATATCTGTCGGGCTTAGCAGGGGCTGGAGGAAATGAGTCAGGAGTTAAATTAGCCTCAGAAAAGGCATCATCCACAATATCCAAAATAGGAGGAATAGCCAGGGGTCTATGTTGGGGAAGAAGAAGGAAATCCCTAAGTCTTCTCTTAGATTCCGAGTACTCCTGTCCTTCCCAGTGAAAATGTTCCCTCATGTCATGTAAAGTTTCCCCAAAAGAAAAATCCTCAGGGGGAGAAGCTGGAATGGATTCCTCAGCATCAGAATCCTCATAAGGAGGGAAAGTATATTCCTGTTCAGAGGAAGACGCTGAAAAAATAGATGCCTGATCAGAAGATTCATAATCCAATTCTTGCCTTGGCCTTTTGTCTGGAGGGGGATGTGAACCCCTAATCATGGTTAGTAAGTCCTCAGCCATTTTAAGTAGTTGTTTCTGAGATTTGGGTCCCGGATCAGAAGAGGCCTGGGCTGGTGTCTTAGATTTAGAAGGAGTCTTTGCCTTTATCAGAAGCTGTGTAGGCCTGAAACCCCCCCTCGGAAGCTGGTACCTGCACAGCGGCTCCAGACCCATCCGAGGGAGCATTGTCCAAAGGTCCTGCAGCTGGAGTACTCAAAGGCCTAGTTGGCTCCTCGTGGGAGTCCGTTTCAGCAATCGGTTCTGAAATGGCTGACGACAGGGGCTGCGAAAGTGCCTCACTGACGACGGCCGAACCTGTAGCTGGCTCTGCTTGTAAAACGTCGTCTGATTTGGACCTCGGAGGCCTGTCCTTATCCTTGCGTCGTTTGTGAACTCCGGTAGTCAGAAACGTGCCCGACGACATTTTATAATTAAATCGCCTGCCAAAGTAGTGAAAAGCAAAATCGTACCTCCGCTTAATCGTATGTTGGTTAAATCTAGCACAAAACCGACAACTAGCTACGTCGTGGTCAGGGCCTAAAAATAGTAAGAATGGAAATCCTTATGAGGTATTTGCTTCCCACAAGAAATGCAATTATTAACTTTTTCTGACATCGGACTGGAGCAAGAAAAAAGTTTCCCCAATGGGGTACTTAGCTTTGAGAAGAAGTAAGTCTTCAGACTGAAGCATGAAAAAATATCAGGAGTCAACCGACCGGCACTTGCGAACTGCTTTCACCGCACGGCAAGAAAGACTGGAGAACATGGCATCGGCTGGCAGCTTTGTACTCCTAGCACTCTGACGTCAGGGAGCATGACTGAACAGCCGATGCCAGACCCAGACTTTGGGATTCTGGCCGACCGAGGACTGCCTGCCAGCAGGAAGAACCCTACAGTGATGACTGCAACAGTGAAACATGATGAACATCTGATAATGCATTGAGCCTGCTATAAATCTGAGGTATCTTCTGCACGATTGTCTGATTGGGACGTGCAGGTATGCCTCCTTGAGATCCAAAGTAACTAGCCAAGCCACTTTGCCCAGCATGGGCAAGAGTTGTTGTAGTGTTAACATTTTGAATTTTGGAACATCCAGGAAAGTATTTAGGATTGACAGGTCCAGTATTGGTCTCCATGCTTTGTCCTTTCTGGGTACTAGGTAAAGTCGTGAGAAAAATCCTTGACCCTGTTTCTTCTTGTGGAACATTTTGAATAGCTCCCATATACATAAGAGCTGCAATCTGTTTTTGTGCCTCTACCCATTGGTTTTGTGGCAGGTGTGGCATACCTTTTGGTTTTGGAAGAGTGTGAAAGTGAAACCTGTACCCTTGAGAAACTATATTCAACACCCATTGGTCTTGGATGATCATGTAGCTTTCCCCCTAGGGGTGCAAGAGCTTGGCATTTGCAGAGGGAAGTCATTGTGACTGTTTCCTATAAGGTTGTGATTTGTCTTCTCCTACTTTGGGGGCTGAAGCACCCCATTGTTTAGGTCTGTAGAAGCCTTGGGGCTGAGATCTGCCTCTTGGGCGTCTGTATCTGCCTCTTTGTGGCCTGACACTGGAAAGGACCAATTTTTTGAAGGCCTGTTCCTGCTAAATCTAGGTGGCTGAACCTGTAAGAAATCTTTCACAGTTTGCATTGACTTTGCTTTATCCTCCATTTTCTTTAAAACCTCTTCTGCCTTAATACCAAAGTATCATGCTGTAGTGGAGCATCCAATAATTTCATTTTAACATGGTCAGGAAAACTTTGTTCTTTCAACCAAGCATGTCTACGAATAACTGAGCCTGTAACTGCAGCTCTACAAGAAGCCGCTAATGAATCAAAACCACATTGCAGAGTATGCTTTCCCACTTGTTCAACTGCATGCAATAAATCCTGCATTTCTTTAAAGTCAGGACCTTCTATATTTGTAACCATTTTCTGCTTTAACAATGACATGAGATACTGCTGATATTTAAGCATGTGAAACTGACAGTTTAAAGCTCTTACAGCTAAAGTAGCAGAAGTGTAAACTTTTTCTCCCATCTGTCCAGAGCTCTGGAATTCCTATTTGAGGGGACAGGACTTTTGGCAGTGGAAGCCTTAACCCCTTTTGGACCCTGAGAAATAGTTTCTGGGTCTGCAGCGGGGTTTTTGTAAAGAAATTTATGAGAGTCAGGGACCCTGTAGTACTTGTCTGGCTTTACTGGTGCAGGGGGTGAAGAATCTGAAGACAGACTGGATTCAGAAAAAAAACATCATCAACAATATCAAGCACGGAGGGCGGGATAGCCAAGGGCTTGTGCTGAGGCAATAGAAGGAAATCTCTGAGCCTTTTCTTGGATTCTGAGTATTCCTGGCTCTCCCAATGGAAATGCTCCCTCATGGTGTGCAAGGTTTCCCCAAAAGAGTAATCCTCAGGTGGTGAGGCTGAAGGAATGGTCTCTTCAGCATCAGAGTCCTCATAGGGAGGGAGAGAATAGCCCTGTTCAGAAGAAGAATCAGAAGAAATGGAAACCTGATCAGAGGAATCATAATCAGTGTCTTGCCTAGGCCTTTTGTCAGGAGGGGGATGGGAGCCCCTGATTAAAGTAATAAGGTCTTCGGCCATTTTAAGCATCTGTTTCTTAGGCATGAATGACTGTTCTGGAGAATGCTGTACTTGTTTCTTTGTCTTTAATGGTGTTTTTGACTTTGTCTTTGCTGCTGTAGTAGTTTTAATTGTAAGCTGTGAAGGTCTGAAAATACCCTCAGAAACCGGTGCCTGCTCAGCGGCTCCGGACCCATCTGAGGGTATATTTTCCGTAGGCCCAATACCTTGAGTTCCCACAGGCCTCGGTGTCTCCACGTGGCTGTC